>NW_011889159.1:866288-900758 GCF_000151845.1 Pteropus vampyrus
TTAAGAGGCATCTGCCGCTGCCGCAGCCTCCGTTTCAGCCACTGGAGACAGGGCAGCCCCACATCCTTGCCCCATTCTACCTTCTGCCGCCACAGGGTGATTTTTTGGATTTTTTCCCCTAGTTGTATGGCTTGTTCATCTAGATCCCATGTGATTTTTCCTTGCTGCTGCTCCTTGTTTCCATCACAGCTTTGATTTGGTTGCGGGAGGGATGAACAGAGCCTCTATCATCTACACCGTTTTTTTCTCCTCTGCAACACACATTTTAAAATAGCTAGAATTGCAAATGAGAACATTATCTCAAGACATCGTAGATTCTTAGAATTTTAATATGACTTTTAGAACATTTATTTTAATAATAATAATTTATTCCTACAAGTATAACATAATTATTATTTCTTATTTGACAATGCTTCCCATGCAATTTTGCATCTCAAATAAGCTCAATTAGTTTATTTTCCCCCTTTTATAATAAAAAGAGAAAGAGAGATGTCCTTTGAAATATTTCAGGGATTTAAAAAAAAAGTCTCAAAGTTATTTTTTGGTTAAAAAAAGACAAATTTTTGAATTTTGGGATGTTTGTCAAACATATCAAAAGTCTTAAAACAATTGGTCAAATAGGAACATAGGTCACTGAGAAAAAATACTTATCTATTTAATCATGCTGATAATTAAAGCCTTTGTAGGCAAATATAGAAAGTTAAATAGTTGTAAGCAAAATTTAACTCTTAATATTAAGAAGACTGTTTATCTAAGCATTCAAAGACCTGATGATGCAGAGGACAGGAAATAATTTTAGTACAACACGAGATCTTTGCTTTCCCTTTATAATCTCTTATAAAGAGCATACCAAAAGTACAGAAAAAATTTTCTTTTTAAAAGAGAGAAAACTAAATTCTAATTTTGTATCAGCTTACTTTTGATATTTAAATTCATTTACTCAATTAAATTCATTTTAATCTTATTTAGCTTGACTACATATTAAATTTCTTTCTGAAGATTCCTTTTTCACAAACCTTTTACAACTTTCCTTGTCCCTCTTAGTCTGTCTCTTACTCAATCAGGAAATAACCCACTTATTTAAGGACAAACCATTTTCTTTTAATTTCCTCAAAAATTCATTTTCATACCTTATATCTTCTTTTACTGAAAACATTATTTCCTTTCATATTAATTAGAATTCTTAACCCTTAGAAACCTTAATTTTTCTACTAAAAAAGTAAGCAATAAGCATCTTTTAGATTGGCTATCTATGAATTACATTGGTAAATCTATAAATACATTTTATAACCTCTAGAAACATAGGTACTTTTACTGGCAATATATTTCATAATTTTTAGAAACATATGCTTTCTCAATAAAGTATGAAACATTCATTTACAGATCCAAATTTATCTTTTAGTTTCTCTTTAATAAGTCCAAACTAAATAGACTTATTTAATGACAATTGTTTCAGTATTTTACCTTATTTGGAAATGATCTAGATATTCAATGAATTTAACTTGACTCATTATTTAACTTAACTTGGCAAAACTCTAAGGTTTCAAGTTAGCAAAAAAGTTTGAGAAACCGAGTACACATACCATAAAAAACAAATATTGCAGAAAAGTTCACCTTAAAACTTTTTACTCATCTATACCTATTTATTTTACATGTTCTCAATAATTATGTTTAGGTTTCCTATGAACATTTTATTATATAATAATAATTTTATTATACTAAGTTATTTTTCTTGCTGACAAATTTCGCAATAGAGATAGCATGAATTTATTTGGCTAATAATCCCAGGTAGAATAAAAGTATTAAACATAATTCTGATAACTCTAAAGATATGTCATTTAAACCAAACTTAAACTAGCTTTAATATCAAATATTTTTCCCAGATCATGTGATCCTGAAAAAATATTTGAGTTAGTTTCTATTACATTTTTGAGAATTTTAATGTAAGCGCTTAATTCCTTTAAGCCAATTAAACAGAGCTTTTTTTCCAAATTAGCAATATCATCCAAAGGTAGAAAATACCACGCAACATACATGAACATACAGAGAAATGCAAATGGAGACCTGATAGTTTCGTTTTTAAAATTTCAGCCAGGAGACAGTACAATAAGGCAAAACCCCACTAATTTATAACAATTGGAATAAGTTAAGTTTATTCATTCAGATGGCTAAAGTTCTGTTTTTTATTAATATTTGCGGATAAGACCATTAAGATTTGTATTTGTCCTTGGCAAAAAGCCTTGGAGCCAGAGTAGAAGTTTGTGCTTTTGAAAAAACTCTCATTTCCATTTTTTCCCCTTCAGTCTTAGGAATTGAGGATGGTAAAGATAGGTGGGCACTGCACTGCTTCTAGAGCTGCATTTCTGGCTCCATAAAGATTTGTAAGATAAGGAGTTGCTCTCAATTCCCCAAGGAATTGGGTTATAACTTAAGTGACATCATAAGTTGATCTGCCCATCCAACTACATCATTCTTAATTTGCTTCTTTCCCTTTGGGTACATATTTTATTTTGGAGAGAAGGCTTTTTAAAAAGTCCCATCAGGCTCTGAACCTTTAGTTTCCTATTTTGTCAAATTTCATATCATAGAGTTATTAAATTCTTTAATTTCAGCTTTCTGGGGGAATAAACAGTAAGAAATTTTAAAGCACCTGCTCAGATGGCTAAAGTTTCCCTTAGAATCCTTTTAGAGCTGTCTTTAAAGTCAATTTGTCTTTTAGAAGTTTCTGCATATCAAAGAATGTATTCCAATATCCCTAAGAGATTTGGAATTCTATCCTTAAGGGAGGACCCCTGAGATAGACTTGAAACAAAGCTTTCCTTTGATTGCCATTAAAGTTTTAAATTATTTTGGCTAAGTTGGTGTCTTTTGCGCCAAAAAGGCACAAGAAGGAAGTACCAAAATGTTTGTATATATATAGCTGGAGTTCTTGAGGAAGGAACTTTTTGGAAACTTTTTAAAAGGCCCCATGTTAAAGATAAATTTCCCCGAAAGCTGTCACAGCTGAACAAAAAGACAAAAGAGATGTTAAGGCTATCTTTGAATTATTTAATTTCTTAGAGACCTCTAAATACCACTTGAAAAATACTTCTCATTCAGCTTAACGTTTTTAAGATTTTCCACTTGTGCATGCGAATTCATTAATTTTGGAATTTCGAAAGATTCCTAAAGTGGTCGCAGCAGTTCTAAGTTATCTTTTGTATCTGAGGTCCATTGGGGTAAAAACTTAATAGATTCTATGGCCATGCCTCCCTGAACGTGCCTGATCTCGTCTGATCTCAGAAGCTAAGCAGGGTTGGGCCTGGTTAGTACTTGGATGGGAGGCCACCTAGGAAAATTAGGAGCTGTAGGCGGTAAAAAACAAACAAACAAACAAACAAACAAAAACATAAAACTTAATAGAGAATGAACCATAAGTTTTGAACATAAATCCAGCTGGTGTACAGATAAGGGTTGTTCTTCTGTAGCAGATTTAGACAGAGGATGTCCCATTATAAAAATTGGTATCAGAGGAATCAAGAATGAAAGCTCTGAACGTCACTCAATGAGGGGTGTTCAGAACCGAGAGACCTCACTGCTGGAATCCTGGGTTGTAATGACAGAGCGCAAAGAGCTCAAGCAGTACCTTCTCTGAAACCAGTGGTGGCACCAGAATTAAAGCAAAACTGTCTTTGGGTCCCATTGCTGCCACTATTAACGTTGATTGAGTGTTAATGTATCAGGAGACTTTGGCTAGTAATAAATGATAAAGATTTATTCAAAGGTCTTAGGGTTTTCAAACTGGAAACACCAGTAGGCAATACCCAGAGTGTTCCAAGGAAGAAAGAAAACCTGAGAGTTCTTATAGTAAAAAGTATATTCTTGAGAAGAATCAGTTATGCATCCTTAGCCTCTGGATTGGTCCAAGATAGTAATCCTCGAGATGCCAGGTGGTCTGGATATGTGAACATTCTTTCATAGTCCTTTAGGGGGTAATCAGAAAGTTATCTGGAGGTTTAATGAATATCCAGACATTAACACAGGACTGTATAGTCCAAAAGTTTAAGTTTCTAGGCTAGTAAAACAAAAATAGAATTGTTCCCTCATACCTTGTTTTAGTAACTTAGCAGCTTGACTTTTTTCACTCTATTCCTCATTGGCAACACTAGCAGGGAAGAAAGCCCAACTTCTGAGCCCAGTGGGGGCACTCACATTCTCTGGATATTCATTTCCGACTTCATATTTGTGTTTGACTCTGTGTCCAGAAGAGCCTCCTTGGAGGAGGGGGTGCTTTTCTCTTTCCAATTCACGCATCTCACATCCCACCCCTTCACCATTCACCAAGAAAATCAGTGAGACCAAGCTCACATGTGGACCCTTCACCTACATCTTATTCCTAGTTTTTAATTTTCTTTCTTCTCTTCAATTCCACCCACTGAGAGATGGAAGGGAAAAGATTGGCTGGGGGCTGGATGATGGAAAAAAGCCAGAATTCACTGAGTGCCTACCATGCCAAGTGCTATGCTAGGTGCTCTGAGGTAGCTTATGTCTTCTATTCTCTTGATTCCTATCTCCATCTGGTAGAGGAGGTTCAGTGACTGGTTTAGGTTGCAGTGTCAGAATAGGGTTGGCTGGGGGGTAGCTGGATCAAGAGATTTGGAGTCTAGATGCCTGAATGTCTGGAAATCCCTTGGCTGTGATTCAGATGCCAGAGAATGTGGCTCCTCCCCGACTCTCTCTCACAGGCCACGACAGCCGGAAATTTCACCTGAGCACCTGAGCTGCCAGGACTTCCCCTGGTGGGATTGGAATTCCCAGAGTTGGAAATTCCCATGCCCTGAGGGAGAGATAATTAGGTTCAGGCTTCAGTTTCCTGGGGGAGGGGCATATTCAACTGGGCTTTGTTTTTTGTAGGGTCTTCCAAGCCCCAGCAGTCCAAGGAGTGGAGACTGGATCCAGGCATCTTAAACCCTGTAGAGAGAGGACGTTAGGGGGTGGCCTCCCACCCCCAAGGAGAGGTCGATGCAGAATTAATTCCAAGAAAGAGACCATGTTTCTTTCCTAAGCACACTTTATTTCTCGCCACTGACCAGTAGGGCGGTTACAGACACAACTCCCCTGGGGAGCAGAGGTTTAGCGATGTAGTGACAGTCAGTCACCAAATCAT
This sequence comes from Pteropus vampyrus, assembly GCF_000151845.1. Classification (NCBI taxonomy): domain Eukaryota; kingdom Metazoa; phylum Chordata; class Mammalia; order Chiroptera; family Pteropodidae; genus Pteropus; species Pteropus vampyrus. The sequence goes on from NW_011889159.1 coordinate 871,435, forward strand.
TATTTAGACAACTTGATCAGATAAATATTTTTTAAAAACATAAGCAAAAGGAGGCACAGAGGCCAGGAGGCCGGGTGGGAATAGCCTAGAGTTCAGCTCCGTTTTCACAGAAAACATGTCTGAGACAAGGCAGCCCCTGAGTTGGGTCTCCCAGGACACCCGACCTTCCAAATAAATACTTTCATCAGTAAATAAATAAATAATAAATAAATAATAAATAATCACAAGTGCAAACATAAATAAAGAGAGCTAGCCCTGTGGGGGAGGGTTTCCAGAGAAGAGTCTGGAACAAAGGGAGGCGTGAGGTGCAGTCATGTCAAGTTCTAAGTAGGATCTGCTCAAGGGTGTCCCAAAGTGTTCTGGCCAGAACTAAAGTTTCCCTGGCCATCACATTCCAGGTGTCCCAGGTTGCACTTAGGGATCCAAACCTGAGGCCTCCACTGCATTCTGGAAGCCCCAGTTTGAATGCTTGGTAGTTGCCAGTGCCCCATCGTCCAGGCCACCTCCATACACCCTAGGTTTCTAAGTATTGTTTAAAGTTCTAAGCTTGGGGCCTGGCCTTGAGCCTCTAATTCCCTTTCTAAACTAGAAGAGGTTGAGGGGGTCTGAAGTTGTGGATAATAAAGGGACTGAGGTGGATGGGGATGGACATTCTGCTCCCTCACAAGGCAATGATCCCAAAGTAGACCTGCCCAGACTCAGCAAAGTCAAGATAGTCAGGCAGGTTGATCTCGGCACTGAGTCGATCACCCTTCTCTAGCTGGAAGACTCCTCCCAGGTAGATGGGCTCATACCAGGGCTTGGCCGCAGCCCCCTCTTGGGTTTCCCTCTGGCAAGGGCTCTTGATGGCAGAGAGGAGGTTGACCTTGGTCTGGTAGGAGTCAGCGAAGCGGCTGATGGTGTGGGTGAGGAGTACATGGGTTTGAGGGCAGCCTTGACCTTTGAAGAGGACCTGGGAGTAGATGAGGTACAGCCCATCTAATGGCACCACCAGCTGGTTGTCTGTCAGCTTCATGCCATTGGCCAGGAGAGCATTGGCACGCTGGCTCAGCCACTGGAGCTGTCCCTCGGCTTGGGGGTTTGCTAGAGGCAAGGAGGGAAGGAGAGAATGAGGGAGAGGTGAGTCAGGGTGACCCCGAGCCACTCTCCACATCTTGGACTTCAAATTCTGCCCACCCCCCATATCCAGCTCCTGTGCCCTCTGTCTGCCTTCTCATGTCCCTTCTGGCCATGAGATTCTGAGTATTCCCCTCAAGGCCTGTGCTATTCCTTTACCCTCCCCTTGAGTTCAGAGAGTTCTTCTCACCCTGCCTCCAAGGTCTGTCTACCCTCAGCCTGGGTTCAGCCCCAAAATCCTATTCCTCCACAGCACATCTGCTTCTTCATCCCCCACATACATCCTCAGAACTCTTACCTACAACATGGGCGACAGGCTTGTCACTTGGGGTTCGAGAAGATAATCCTGAGGAAGAAAGAGAAAAGAAAAAGGTGAGACCCTTGAGCTTCACAGAAAATATCCTGCTACTTTGACCTCCATTTCCCATCGCCCCAAACCCCAACTCTAAATTTCCCCCACTGCCATCTGAGGACTAATCCCCATTCTACCCAAACCCAGAAGTAGGAGAGAGGCTTCAGAGACACGTACCAAGAGTCTGGGCCAGAGGTTTGATTAGTGGGAGGCCAGTCGGGAACTGTTGGGGAGAAGAAGGAGAAGAAGAGCAAGTCATTTCTAAAGGAGAAACAGTCTGGCAGCTTATCCAGTTTGTACTCTCTGCCCGATGTGTCCCGTTCTCTCTCTTCATTCATTCATTCATTCATTCATTCATCCATCCATCCATCCATTTCATTGAGTGCCTTCCACATGCCAGATATCCTATCTGCATCTTTCCGTATCTCTGTGTTTCATCATCTTTATTCATTCTCATTTCCCCCCATCTCTCTACCTACATTCCACATCTCTCTATCTCTCTCTCTTTATTTATTTATCTGCTTGCTCATTCATTCATTCAGCAACTGTTTAGGGAGCACTTTCCATGTGACAGACACACTCTCTCTCCATCCTTCTCTCTCTTCCCTGATCTCTCTCCACATCTCTTTCTGCCTCCCCATCTTTCTCCACGCTTTTCCTCCCTAACCATCCCCATCAGCACACCTCTTTTCCCAACACCATTTCTCACCCTCTCTCTCCCCCATTTCTTCCTGGGTAGAAGAAGGAACCAAGGCTGGCGAGAAACTCACCTCTTCTCTCTGGGGGCCAATCACTCCGAAGTGCAGCAGGCAGAAGAGCATGGTGGCTCCTGCCACGAGGAGAAAGGAGAAGAGGCTGAGGCACAGGCACCGTCTGGAGGCCTGGGGCCCCCCTGCCTTCTTGGGGAGTTCCTCCTCAGCCAGCTCCACATCCCGGATCATGCTTTCAGTGCTCATGGTGTCCTTTCCAGAGGGGCTCAAGTCCAGCTGGGAAATGGTGGAGCCCTGGGGCAGTGTGTGTCAGAGGGAAGAGAATCGCCTGCTTCTCCGGGTCTGTGTCGTCTGAGAGATTATTTCCAGGGGGGTCTGGAGTTGCTTCTCTCTCTCCTGGCTGGTCCCCTGGTGTCCTCGCTGAGGAAGCTTCTGCTGGCTGGCTCTGCAAACAGCTGCATTTATACGCCTGGGGAGAGGAGGGCGGGGAAAGGCTCTCATTCAACCAGCGGAAAACTTCCTTGGTGGAGAAACCCATGAGCTCATCTGGAGGAAGCGGTAGTGGGCCCTACACCTCTGTCTTGGTTTCTTCTCCATCACGGGGGTGGGGGTTTGGAAACTTGGGGACACCCAGGCATCAAGGATACTTCCCACCCTCCCTGCTCAGATTCTGGTGGGGGGTGGGTGGGTGGGAGGGTTGCTGGGCCAGTTACTCCTGTGACTTTAGAATCCTGAAGGCTAGACACCAGTTCCCCTTGCCCCCGCAATTCCCACTGTCTCCATTCCTTTTGGGGACCAGGTCTGTGGCCTGTGTCCTTCTGATTTCCAGGCAGGACTCACACAGGGGCAGAACTAGAAATGGTTGGGGCTTCAGAAAGCTGAGTCCTTGATGGGGAGACAATTGGGGGAAGCTGTGCTGGGTCCTGAGACATGTGTTTGGGTCCTTTGGGGAAGAAAGAGCTGCGGGGAGGGGAGCTTGATGCTAAGGGAGTGGATGGGACCTCTGGAAGGACTTGGGGGGCCGGTGAGTGATAGCAGGGACAAACCTGGGACAAACCTGGGACAGTCCCAGAGGGCTTGAAAGCAGCCCTGGGAATTCATGAACCCCACCAGGGCAGGCCTTCTCCTTTCATTCTGACTGGGACTCACAGGACTGGTTTCAGTCTTGGCTTCCAAAGGAATCTGAGGCCCTGAGTTTTGCATGAAGCCCCCACCCCTCAGAGCCTCCGTGTGTGGCCATGTATCCCCCAAGAACTCCTGTTCCCTTTAGATTCCTGGAGACAGCCCTAGCCTTCAGAGCCCCTGTGTGTAACCATGCCTCCTCAATGTTCCCTGAATTTCCCTGCCCCCTAGCCTTGGATGCTCTCCCACTCCTCAGGGCCCTTGCACGGCCATGTCTTCCAGAGGACCCCCGTTCTCCATTCCCATAGTCCTGAATACCCTTTGGTGTGTTCAATTCTCTTTAGAGGCTTCCTATAACCCCCATTACTCAGAGCCTCTATATGTGGTCATATCTGCCAGGGGTTCCCTGACCTCCATCCCTCCAGAACTTGGACCTGCATTTCTTCTGAGCTTACCCTTTGGTTCCCCCAAAGCAGCCTGGCTCCCTTGACCCCGTGAGTCAGCCACATTTTCCCAGAGCTCTCTAAGCCCCTAGATCTCTTTGTACTCCCACAGCTCCCATCCCTTCTGAGGCCTCTGTCCTCCCCTCCATTCCTTAGAGCGACTTAGGAAATTCTCCCCTCCCAGACACACAGACACAGGCAGACAGCATCTCAGAGAAAAATAGTTTATTGGGCTTCATCAAGGGTGCAGATACTACCTCATGGGGTGTCTAGTCAAGCAGTGGTTGGCTCTTCAGAGCCTTTCACTTCCTTCTAGAGCCCCTTGGTCCCTCAGAATCACTAGTTTTCTCTCTCACTAGGTCATCCTTGTACCGGTGCCCTCTCATTTTCATCTTTTAGGCACATTTATCTCTCTCTTCTGATATTTCTCCACGATTCCTTTCTCTCCATCCTCCATAAATAAATAATTTAATTTTTTTCCTTCATAAATAATTCCCCCTCCCTGCCTTAAGTCATCCACCCAAGCTCCCCGATGTGTCTGCTCCCCCTCCATATCCAGGGCTAGGCCCCCCTGGACCGGCAGCACAGAGGAAGTACTCTGGATGGGAGTCTTTAGCAGGCTTGAAATCCTCAGCTGAACATCCAGGGTGGTTTAGGGAGGTGGGTCCCCTGGGGTGCTTAGGATTCCTCTTTTGGAAGTGCTGGCTGATATGAGTGGGGAAGACTTGAGAGTGTTGGAATGGTCGAAGGAGAGGTGTGGTGACCCTTGAAATGATCAGGATGGAGGCAAAATGAGAGAAGGCCTTGAAACCAATTCGTTCTTTCTGGATTTTTCTATAGAGCAAAGGCTCCAAAGAAGACAGTACTGGGACTGAGGAGTAGATGGGAGATGCCGTCTGTATGAGTGGATAGCTGGTCTCCCTGGGTGAGCAGGAACACGGCCCCCTGGTACACTGAGCGCACCCAAGGTCCCTGTGGTCCTGGGCACACAGACTTCTGAGCACTGAGGAGAGACACGTGGAAGGGATACTGGGAGGAGAAGAGCTGGACCTCATGGGCCAGGTAGAGAGGGGTGGGGGTGGCCTTGGGAAAGCAACCTTCCCCGGAGAAGACCACCTGGGAGTAGACGAAGTAGAGGCCACTGGTGGGGACCAGGAGGGAATTGTTGTTCAAAGAGAAGCCATGGCGGAGGAAGGCACGATCTGTGTTCGCTCTCCAGCGCAACGAGTTCTGAGTGCTGGGGTCTCCTAGGAAGAGCCATAAGGGGTTTTGGGGTTAAGGATTTGGGGGTCAGAAGTCTCAATCCCTGAAGAAGTAGATGCTGGACTGAGTTCCTGGGGGATGATTGGGAGGGCAGAAGGGGGTAGGAGCCTCTGTTTTGGGGTTGGGGAAAGTTGGGGTAGAGATAGGGTACACAGATGCTTGGGTCCCTGAAGCAGGGTAGGAGGCGGGCTTGGGTCATACATCTGGAAGGGCAGGCAGATGTTTACCAACAAGGTGAGCGGCAGGTTTGAAGGTGCCTTGTGCGAAGTGATTCTGGGGGTGCTGATGGACAGTCCGGGCAATTGAGGGTGAGAGACCAACACCAGGGAGCCCCTAGGGGAGAACAGAATTGAGGAGGGCTCTAGGGCCCATGGTTTGGCTAGGCCGTCCCCACAGACCTCATTCTCCTGCTGCCTCACCTGGGCCTCAGGAGGCAGGGCCAGCAGCAGCCCCAGAAGGAGAAGGAGGAGGGGGGCGCCACATACCCTCATGAGGTAGAGATATCCAGGTGGTGTCATGGGGAGAACCTGCGGGGAGAGAGACAGTGAGCAGGAGGGCAGGGCAGCCCGCTGCAGAAGACAGGCCTCCTGCCTGAGGAGATAGCCACAGGAAAGAGACAGGGTGACAGACAGAGAATGGGACAAGATGCAGTCAGGGAAACTCCGAGGTGAACAGGGGGAGACAGAAAGAGAAACAGAGACAGGAGGGAAACAGAGAGGGATCAAAGAGGAATCACAGCAGAAACAGAGGGCATGTGACAGAGACAGAGAGAAAGAGGCTGATAGATGGAGAGTCAGAGAGAGGGGAACAAACCAAAACCAAACCCAGCAAGGCCCAGGCCCAGGCAGGAGGTGCAGGTGGGGCCGGGCCAGGCGGGGGGCTGAAAGATCAGGGAGAGAATCCAGCACCGGGGCAGCCCAAGGAGATGGGGCAGGAAAGTCTCACCTGCTGTGCGGGGCCCCTGGGCCCGGACGCCTGGGTCCTTTTATAGAGGAAGCGGCAGTGGCAGTGTGGCAGGCAGCGGGCGGGTTCTAGGCCGATGCTGGGGCCCGGGGAAGCCCCCAGGGCTTAGAAGATGCTGCTGTTTCAGATGAAGGCAGGAAAGGCTGAGGCCTAGGAGAGAACCGCAGGCTGGGGGCTCAGATGACTGAGTTCTGGGAAAGGGAGTGGGGTCAGGGGAATTGTGGACTGGGAGGGCTAGAGAGTGGGGTCAGGCTTAGGAGTTCCAAATAAGAGACAGTAAATTCGGGGGAGATGGAAGGGGAGCAACTAGGGTGTGAGCTGGAAGCCTGGTTCCCTGAAGAGTGATTACACGTAACACCTCTGCACCCTTGGCTGATTACAGGCTTCTCTCTGTGCCTATTTTGTCCTCTTATACCCCGTCCTTGTCCCAACTGGCTCAAGTCACGCTTGTCTCAGTATGTGTACTTTCCAGGATGTCTGGCAGGTTTCATATCAAGAGGTTTCACTGTATACTCTCTTGCCTGGAACATCATGGCTTATGTGTGTTGTCCTGGTGAAAATATTCATGGAGCCCCCTTTAAAAGTGTCCTGGTTTGGAAGATGTGTTATAGTCCCCTTATCCAGAGAGATGCCATGCACTCACGTATGATGGGGTTGCATCTCACTCCTGAAGGATGCCCTCCACCTCATCCGGATCTTAAGTGGCCCCCACACATCAGATTTACATAACCCCCAAAAAACACATTCTAGGATCAAGGAATGTGGCAGCTAAGCCACTTGTCTTGAAGCTGCTTTTATAGAGCCAATACACTGTTTAAAAATCATTAAAAATTTCTACCCCATTTTGCTGTGTGACTTAGATATAGTGAGGTGTACATCTAAGAGAACAGCCTGATGAACTTTGCCGTCTGTTTATAGCCATGTAGCCACTACACAGTTCAACACATTTTCAGATCCTCAGAAGGTTCTCTCATGCCCCATCCCAGTTGATACCTTCTAAAGATAACCAAGTACTTTCTGACCTCTATCACCATAGATTAGTGTTTCCTGCTTTCGAACTTCAAATAAATGGAATCATACAGAATGTATTTATTTGTGTTTGGCTTCTTTCATGCAACATTGTGTTTGTGAAAGTCATCAGTATGGTTGCATGTATTTGTAGTGGGGATTTTTCATTGCGATGTAATATTCTATTGAGTGAATATACTCTATTCTTCTGTTGATGGGCATTTGGTTTGTTTCTAGTTTTTGACTAACACAAAAAACATTGATATGAATATTCTTGACCATGAGCCAGTTTTCACTTAGCTTGTAAGTTGCAGGTTAAAAAACAACAACGAGGTTTTCATAGACATTTTTATTCCTGTTTCATAAGATTGAGAAAACAATTATTACTCTCACTAATGTTATGCTTTCATTTTGAGGGTTTTGGAGGGACTGGTGCTCAGGATGGTGATGGAGGCTGAATCCCACCCCTTTTGGCATTGGGCACATTGCCGCTCTCCTCTGTCACAAAGTCCCTGAGGGGTCTTGGTGTCCTGTGGCTCATAAGTAGCATTCAGGGTGTGTATGAGCTATTTCTCCTGTTTTCCTCCCCCTGCACTTTACCTTTCGTGTCTTACTATTTTTATCTATTATTTCTTTTTATTCTCATTCCACCTCTTAACTTTCTCTCTATTCCACAAACATTTATTGAGCACCTTTTACAAGGCCTTGAGGATACGGATGTGAAAGACAGTCTCCTGCTTTCAGGGAGCTCAAAGACCAGTGTGGGAGATTGAAAAGTTAACAGATAATTACAATAAAGTGTGATAAGTTTCATGACAATGGGCTTATGGCAGCCCATAGAAAAGCCATCGAACTTGGGGGAGAGATGATTCAGGCCTTAAATATTGAGGCAAAGAAGGTGGTGAGCATTCCAAATGGAGGAACAGTATATGCAAAGACTGGAAGTGAAAGATAGTATGAAGTGTGCCAAGATGTGCAACTGGGTACAAATAGATGGAAAAAGAGATGAAGCTTGGGAGGTAAACTGAGAACATATCCTGAAGGTTTGAAACCAAGAGAACTTTGGATTTCTAATTATAACGGGGAGCCACCAAAAATTTTAAGTGAGAGAGGGCCCTACCTAGATTGGTATATTAGAAAAATTAGTCTGGCAGCTATAAGAAGAATGGATTGGGGAATGGGAGTTGGGAGCTAGAAAAGGAACCAGAAGTGTGGAGGCCGGTTAGGAGGGTTTCTCAACATCCTGGAAGTAGGTGACAAGAGTCTGCATTTATATTGAGGCAGCAGCAGGAGAATGGAAAGGACTTTCTAGGCAAAATCTACAGGTCTTGGTGGCTGACCGGATGTGATAGAGGAAGAAGAGTAGTCACGGATGACTCTTTTAAATATCTTGGTCTGTATCTTGGCTTATTATTCTTTTAGCCTCATTGTCTCTTCTGTCACTGTTGGTTTCCCTCTTGGTTCCTGCTCCTTTCGTTTTCTCAGTGTCCCTCTTTCTCTGGGGGTCCTTTTTCCTTCCTATTGTCTCTTTCTGCCTCTCTAATGGTAGGAGTTGATTGACAGAGACCTCAGCTATATAAAAATATACAAAGGTGTTGCAATTAACAGTGAGAAACAGAGAAAGTGATAAACTTAGGTCAGAGAGAAAGACTGGGGCATTAAGGGACAAAAAGAGGAAGATGAGAAGGAGTGAATGGGGAGACATGAGAGACAGAGAGGAAGGAAGGGCAAGAACTGGGCTGAAGCTCGATGTCACGGGTGTTTGTGATGTGCTGAAGGATGCTCCTTGAGATGGGCCAATCTTGGTTTCGATCTCAGTTTCAGAGGTTGTGTGAAATTCAGTTTCTTTCTTGGGGTGGCCAGCAGTTGGTTTGGGGCTTTCCCTGAGTGGGAGTGGTGATGGAGTCTTGTGCCCCAAACTCAGGGAAATACAGTGTCTGCAGTGGTATCTGTGGAGAAACCAGTGAAATCTCTGAGGCCTCCAATGAGGCTGAAATGACATTAGCCTCAAACCTGGACTTAGCCTCAAAACCAAAATTGGGATTTAATACCAACCTTGACCCTAACCCAGATTTAACCTCAACCGAAATCACAACTCAAACTCAACCCTAACGTCAAATCTAAACACATCCCGAAGAATAAACTTATCATCTAAACTAACCCAATCCTGTTTCAGAAGCTAATCTTGAAACCAACCGATTGCCATTCTTAACCCTAAAGTTAAACCTGACTCTGAGTGCAAGTCCAGTCTGAACCACAAACCTAAAGTTGAGCTTCATCCAGTTTTACTCCATTATTCATCTATCCCTCTATTTAATAAGTCTTTATTGAGTGCCTTCTGCGTGCTGGGCACTGTTCTGGGCAAGAGGGATATAGTGGCAAACAAGTCAGACAAGGTCCTGGCACTCATGGAGCGTGCATCCTAGTAAGGCAAGGTGAAAAAGAAATACACTGAAGAAGAAATCAATGAGTAGTGCTGTGAGGAAGTAAGACAAGGCTGTGATAAGAGTGGCAGGGAACTACTTTAGATACTACTTTAGTGGAAAGTCCTGAGTAAGTGGCATTTAAGCTAAGACTCAAATGACAAGAGTAACCAGGTGAAGATTTGGAGGAGAAGCATTCCAGGCAAAGGGAATAGCTACTGTGAAGGCCAGAAGGTGGACACTAGGGGTGATGAGGAGCAGAAAAGAGCCAGTGTGGCTGGAGCAGAAAGAGTGGGAGAGGGGTGGGAGATGAGGTCAGAGAGGAGAGCAGGGGCCAGATTACACAGGGCCATACAAGGAGGGGTAAAGCATCTGGGTTTTATTCAACCATGGGAAGCTTCGGAGGGTGTCAGTGAGTGTGTGCATATGTGTATGTCTGCATGTGTGTGTGTGGGGGGGGGGTAGGGAGGGAAGGAGGTGGAGAGCAGAGGTGATTAGATTTATGTTTTTGAAAGATCGCTGTGGCTCCTGTGTTTAGACTAGATTTTAGGAGGCAAAATCAAGAGCAGGGACACCAGTTAAGAGGTAATTGCTACTATCCTGGAGAGAAGATGGTGGTGGCCATGAAGATGGAGAAAAGTAGACAAATTTGGAATATATTTCAGGGGTAGAATGGACAGGGCTAGATGATGGATTGGATGGATGGTGGGGTGAGGGTAGAAGATGAGGAGACTGTGAGAGACTCTTCACTCAGTGGAAAAACCAGAAGCTGAATTTTGGATATGTTAAGTCTTAATCTATTGGACAGACATCCAAGTGGAGATGTCACTTGGCAGTTGGATATATGTCTGGATTTCAGAGGCAAGGTCAGAGCTACAGAGATAACATTGGGAATTGTCAGCATAAAGTAGGTGTTTAAAGCCATGGAACTGGAGGAGATACTGTATCTTGTGCATCCCCCTAAAACCTCTTTAAGGTATTTATGTCTCCCTTCATAATAAACACTATGTATCTTACAATTTAAATTCCAGAAGCAGCAACCTCCTGCTTCCAGAAGCAAAACCTTCCAGACTGTGTTGTCCTCTCCTGAACTCTCAATGGGATTTAACCTGCCTGGATTAGATTCCCTATCCCATAAGGACACTGCTACTGATCTACTTCACAATGTTCTGTGGAACCCCTCTTATATTCAAATCCTCTATTTAATTTTTGAAAGCATCTTCCTCTGGCACTTGGAAGCCTGAATTTCTCCTAATGATTTTTCTCTTTGGAGAAGCCTGCTCTTTCTTTTACCCCCATCACTAGGGGCAGGAGGCAGAGGAGAGGCCACTATTCTGTTCTCTCCCTCTGCATCATTGGTAACCTCCTCCTCCCCTCTCAAAGCCCACGACTTTTGCATTTGCCATGCTCTTCCTGTCTACATAGCACAGTCTTCTCTACCAACAGCTCTATCATACTCTTAACAACTTATATATCTAGCTCAGTTTTTTTCCATATCTCATCCCCTACCACCATCTTTAGAGACTTCAAAACCAATGCATATGAGTTTTACACTCTGGACTCTCAGTGCTTCAACATTAGAATCACTTACCTGATGTTCTACCAACAATACCTTGAAAAAATTGATTTGGATAAACCGAATGGTCTCGTTCTTGAGTTTTTCTCCTGGGCTGCCAAGCATTGCAGGAGTCATATCACAGAAGAGGCCTACTACTAATCCTGTCTAACCTCAGAGAGCCCTCCATGTTTCTTCGTCCTTCTTTGTTGATTCCGTCACACTGCAGGTGATCTCCTAAGACTCCATGCTTCTTATACCTTCCGCGCTACCTCTTTGCTCTCAGCCAGTGATGCTGTCATCTATTTTATTGAGCATAAGGCCATCCAAGGCAGAGCTCCTTAGTTTTTTCCCTTCAATTTGTTTAATCTTTCTTTTCCTCTTCACTCAGAGTACGCTTCCTCCTGTCCAAGCCTGATCCTTTGTATTCTGTATCCCCTTTCGTTTTCGGTATCTTTCTCACTTCATGTCATGAGCCCTCCCTTCATTTTAGATATCCAATTTTTTTTTTCTCAAAAATAAATCCTTCCCTGGACCCTCTTTCTTCCTCAAATGTTCATTCCTACTCTCATCTTCCTTTTCTTCGTGATGTCTCAAGAGACTAACCCCCTTAACTACTTTTTCGGGAACTGGTAAAATTTTCCTTATTTGTAAAATTTGTGAGTTGAACTAGAGACAATTCTTAGTTATCTTCCGTAGTCACCATTCTATGACTTTGTACCCACCACCTCGCTTTCCTTACCTCCCACTCACTCTTCAGCTTATGTAGTGATTCCTGTCCCTCTGGTAAGTGGAAACTGTCTTCTCGAAATTTGTAATCATCTAGTTCCTGAACACAAAGGACCTTTTCAACCCTCACCTATTAGACCTCTTTGAAGTATCAGACGTGGCTGCCCAGTCTGTTTGGCATGCCCCTCCCTTGACCTACTTATCTAACTACTCCCCTGACATCTTTCCTTTATTGGTTCCTCTTCCTTCGATCATCCTCAGGGCTCTTCCGGTCACCCTCTTTTGGGAATCCTGTCCATGCAGAGGCTCAACTTCCATTGTGAGAGGAGTGATGCCCAAATCTCTTTCTCTAGCCCAAACTTTCCTCTTGAGCTTCACATTTGCTTGCTGGAAATTTCCACCTGAGTGGTATGTTAGCACCTCTGATTCAGCAGGCCTTTTCTGAGCACTTTATTATCCTACGCAGATGCACTTCCCATTATTACATGTAGTTGTTATGTGTATACTTATATATTGTCTCATTAGACTGCAAGTGCTGAGGGCAGTGACTTTAATTCATTTGTACCTACTGTCTAGCACAGTACTCTGCTCCTAACAGCTGCTGAACAAAAATTTGATTGAATGTCTGAAATTAACTCATCTTTCCCCACAGCCATGCATCACCTTGGTTTAGAGCATCATCATTTTCCCAGTCCCCTAGACTCAAAACTTGGAGTCATCTGAGACTTCAGTCCCACTGCCCAATCAGTTGTCATGTCCTGATTTATCCCCTCGAAGTTTATGAAATCTGTTCCCTCTTTTAATGCCATTTGGAGTTATTGGAACCTAAATAAAAAGTTCACAAGTTTTGGAGTAAGATGAATCTGATGCTGATTCCATTACTCTTTAGCTGTGTGGTCTTTAGCAAGGGACAGGACATTTATGCCCTTGGTTTCCTCATCTATACAATGGAGACCCATCCTCTACCTTTAGGACAGTCGTTGGCAGGATTAGATGTTAGAAAAGAGGCTTGACATGGACGACACACAGTAGGTGTTCAAAACAGTTGTTTTCTTCTTCACTCAGTGCTTTCCTGTTCTCCCTCTTCATAGCTGTCACAGTGCCACTGCACAGAGGATGAAGTTCCAAATCCCTTACCTTAGCATTCTGTGGTCCTTCCTTCAACACATGCTCATACACTTCTGCTTTGTCCACCTTAGCAAACACATCTTTTTCTCAACATACTGTGTTTTCTGACTCCCAGCCTCAGCTCAAGCCATTTCATTTACCTAGAGCCCTTCCATCCACCTCTGCTCTCAGAAATTCTGCCATTGGTCAGCGCAAGCTCAAGTGCCTTCTCCTTCCTCAGATGCTTTCAGATGAAATCCACGTCCCCCTCTTCTGCATCCACTGCACCTCACTCTAACCTCAGCATGACTTGGTTCACAGGCATGTGGGTATGGACCTGCCTCCTCTGTGGGACTGTAAACTTGAAGCAAAGCTTGAATTTATCTTTGGACTACTTGATGCTTCGTTGAACTGCACTGAATAGAGTCTCTCTGGGTCCTTTTCCTAACAACCCAGACCTGCCACAACCCCAATCCCTAAACTGACCCTCTTCAACCTCACCAGTCTCCTTCCCAATCGTGTTTCTCTAACTGAAACCCAATGCATCCTCCAATGAGAACCGATTCCTCGCTCCAGCTCTAGAGAGCAGAAATGTACTCTTCTACCTCCCCAATGTTTCATGGTAGGCACTGAGTCACCCCTTGGGGATCCCTGGGTCCCCTCCCTACCCCCACTGTAGTGGACAGGATGCCTGCTGCCTGGCCCCAGAGGGTCACAGGAAGCCAAGGCCTCTAGGGCTCGGTATTTTTATCAGACTAGGAAATAAGAGACACAGAAGCGGAAATCGTGTGGTCAGAGAAAGTGAACAGCCCTCAACTCAGGGGAACCCCCTGTAGGGCTGGGGGCCAGACACCAGGCAGGGACGTTGAAAAGGGAGGTTGGGGGCCACGTATCAGGACTTATTTTGCTCTGGTTTTATATAACTCTTGCAGAGGGGAAGTGATGTGCTTAAAAACCAGAAAAAAATCTCCTGGGTGGAAGAGCAAATTTAGACACCAAAGTTTTATGCTGCTTACCTGTTAACCCAACCTTAGGGACTCAAACCCCAACTCTCCCCCACTCCAAACCTGAGCTCTTTGCATGCCACTTCCGAAATCTCCGGCCTGTGAGAGGAACCGGAGGCTTGAGTTGCTCACAGCTCAGTCTCTTCTCTGAATCACAGCAGCTTCCTCTCTCAAGTTCTTTCTCACCAGCCCCTTCCTCCTGCCCCCTGAACATCTGGCTGGTCCCTCGGAGGCCTTGGGCCTTTTGGCTCTCTGTCTTCTCTGAGGGACTCATGCTTACTCCACATTACCATGGTTCCAGAAGCTACCCTTCCCCATCCTCCATGGCCCTTCACTTCTATTCCTGGGGTTCTCCTGTGTAGACCGGGGCTCCAGACCTGAAAAATAACTTTCTGATTCATAAGTTTCTCTGATGTAGACATGTGTAGACTGCACATGCCAGCTCATGCCTGTACTTGTTTGGCCTTGCCCTTCCTTTTCACCAAGTTTCCTGCTGTGCCATGGGGGATGGCAGTGGGGTTTGGTATTGTCTAAAACTGCCTATTCCAGTCCAGGGCGCTGGAGTGAGAACTGAGTACGAATAGTGGGAGAGATGGTGCCCTTCTCTCCTCTGTGGGAATCCTAGACCCTCTCCCTCCATCCCTCAAGACCTTTTCCTCAATCTAAGGAAAAGGAGATGTTTATCTGGAAGGGCAGGCCTGGCTGCCCAGAGATAAAACTCAGGTTTGGGCAGAAGCTGTATGAAGGGAGCCAAGAATTGGGGCTGTTGAATGAACTTGAAAAGTCTGGAAGTTCTGGCTAGAAATAAACGATAGCTTTATTCAAGGGTCTTAGGGTTTACAAACTTGAAACTTAACCAGGTAAAAATCTAGAAGTGTTCCAAAGAAGAAAGAAAAGTTAAGAGTTCTTTTACTAAAGTACATTCTTGAGAATTATTAGTTCTACATTCTTAGCCTCTGGATTGGCCCAGGAAGGTTATCAATGAGATGTCAGTCTGGATGATGGATGCCAGGTAATCTGGAAGATGAGCACCAGGTCTGGTTCTATCGGTGGTCTTGATAATGGATGTCAGGTTAATGTATATGAGTCCTTCAGGGATCATCAGAGGGTTATCTGGAGGTCTTGATGTATGCCTAGGCATTGATGCAGGACTAGATTCGAAAGTTTAAATTCCCAGGCTAGTTAAAACAAGATAGAATCGTGTCCTCGTACCTCAACCTACTTGATTTTTAGTAGTTTAGTAGCTTGACTACAGTGACTCCATTTTTTTCCTTCACTCTATTTCTCAGAGCCCTGGAGGAGACATGGGACTGAGAAGCCGGAGGGGAGAGATGGCCTCGGGGGTGGGTCCCTGGTTGCCCAAGAACAGACAACCCAGGTTACATAATTTGGCTCTTTCCGCCTACTTCCCCTACTCCTAATTTTAGCAACTGAAATTCTACTCCCCTATAGGGCTCTTCCTCCGACCATTCTCGTTCTATCCCTCTGACTTCTCACAGCCTCCTATGGTCCTCCAGCTCCAGCTGCCCCCAAATCGGACCATTCAGTGACTCAGCAAAGGGAAAGCCCTGTGTTCGGGGAAGGGGGTGTTAAGTGGGGAGGAGGATGTGGTTCTGGCTGGGGAGCTGGGGAGGGGAAGGAAACTGGTTTTGTTCCCTTTTTTTGCTTTTGTTCACATCTATTTCTTCAGCCGCTGATTGTGGAGGGGAGCCCAGCGTAGGGAGTGGAGTGAGACTTGAAGACCTTCATGGGCAAGCAGGGGGCTCTTTGTCTCCAGCTGAGGGCACGCATTAGTGTGTGTATGTGCATGTCACAGGTGGGTAGGAGCTGTGGGTTTTGGCAGGCAGGGCGGGAAAGGAGATGTCATGGGTGGTGAAAACCACAGCAATGGAAAAAGGCAGAGACACCGGGAGTGAGATGTGGAACCAGGTCTTATTAGGAAATGGCAGAGCTGAAGAACAGTGGTGGTAGCGGTATCCTCTCCACCCCCGCTTATCACAAGTTTCGCTCCCACCCCATATCCTCTGCCATGCAGCATTGGCCTCTTCCTCATCATCCCCATCTTTGACCATACCCTTTCTACTGCCCTGGCCCTAAGGCTGCAATCCCTGCAGTTTTTCACTCTTTCCCTGAGGTCACTTGAGGGCCTCCGCATGGCGATTCAGGGCCTGAGAAAGGGCTGTCACAGCTCCCATCACACGGCCCAGCTCCCAAGTCTCAATCTGGCTTCGGAATCGCTGTAGGAATCGGTCAGGGTGCCAGCGAACCTGCTGGATCCTCAAGTATCTCCTCAGAGCTCCCTGCTCCTCCAAGGGGGGCCCCCTGGCCATCAAGGCTGCAGCCATGGCCTCTGGGTCCCCTCCCCCAGGGCAGGGCCAAGGGACATCTCCAAAGCGCCAGAGGCTGCCTCTCCCTCCTCCTCTGGGGTGCTCTACCCCAGACCCAGCCCTGGCTGGCTTCAGCCCTTGGTCCCGGTGAGCATCCTGCTCCCTCCTGGCCCGGCTCTCACACAGATCTTCCGCCTTGGCCCTGGCTCGCTCTCGGAAGAGCCGCTGCTCCTCCTGTTGCCACCAGCTGTGACTGGAGCCCTCAGCCCGTGGGGGTCGGCAGGTTCCCTTTGCTTCACGCTGCTGCTGCTGCTGCTGCTTCTGGGCATGTTCCCAGGCCAGGCGATCTGACCAGGCTGAGAAGGACTCTGGTTCCTGGGCCTCAAGCGAAGCGTCATCTATTTCGGAGGGCAGGATGGGGGTAGTCGGAGAGAGGCTGTGAGAAGGTGATGGGGCAAGAGAAGTAGGGCAGTATAGAGGAAGGGGGCGTAAGAGGCCAGTAGGAGCATTCATGTGGTCCGTGTAGAAAAAGCGGCTTAAAGGGAAGGAGGGCAGCTGTGGATGGTAATGGATTTCTCACCTTCAAACCTCCCAATGACCTCCTGCCATTCGTCCTCTAGCTCTCCCTGAAGCTTCTGCCTCCATTCACGCTCCCTGAAGGCCTCATCTTCTTCCTCCTCTTCAGTGGAATCCCGGGGGGGTCCCCAGCCCAGAATTTGCCCAGGGGTCTCCCCATCCTTATTCTTTATTCCCATAGCAGAAGGACAGCGACTCAGCAGTGGTAGGAAGAAGTCTGTGTAGGCTGTTGGTGGGAGAGCAGTGAGCAGAAGTTAGCTGGGGCTCCCACTCCTTTGGAGGGTGCCATCTTGAACCCTGCTGGTCACTCACTCCCTCGGTCTTAGAGCAAAGGAAAGGGCTGCCCACATGGATGCCTTTTGGGTATTAGGAAATAACAGTCACTGACAAATATTCATAGTTTACCACATAAGCGTAGTAGTTTAAAATATTCTGACCTGTGTCCTCACAAATTATTTGAGTGTCCTGGGAGTTATACAATGTCAAATGACATTTTCCAGCCTGCTGCCAGCCACCCAGGGCAATGTCAAAAACCTCGCTACGTATTCCATTTTTGCCTTGAAGATATTGTCACTTTATTCCTCTTAATTGTGTTTCTCACTCAAAACTATACTTCGGACTGGTAAAATACCTGGACATTCTACTCTATACCATTATAAATATATAAATATATAATAATCTTTTTATATAACTTTTTAACAAACTGCATAAAATTAATTTTTCAGGGGAATTTCCCTCAGTCAGTCTTACCCAGCGCATACTGGGAAGGGCATGGGGTGGGAGAGGGTCCAGATTGGCAATGAATTTGAGACATAGAAATGTTCCCAGCAGCAGAGCAAGCTCTTTCCAGATGACTACTGACTTAAGGGAGGAGAGAGAGGCTGAGCTAGAGGGTCCTACCCAGGCGCTGGCTGACAAGGGGCTGGGGGAAAAAAGAGGAACTGCCATTCCTGAACTCCCCTCTTCATGTGCCCTGACCTCATGGCATCTGCTCCAGTGTCAGCTGAGTGTCATGCTGCTCACTTCACTATCAACCCAGGTACCTTACTCCTGGCCATGTCTACCTGCCTAGGCCACCAAGGCTGCCGACTACCTCTTTCACTCTTAGGACAGAGGAAGGTGACTGAGGCACCCTCTCTTCCTGTAGACCTACTTTCTCTCCCTAAGGTAGGAGTAAATGGCCAGCAGTCTTTAAATCTTTATTGTAGTACTAGAAAGTACTGGCTATCGGGGGAAAGGATGGGACAGGGGAAGGGTTATCCTGTCATTGCCAGGAAGGCAGGAAGACAGAATGGGCCTGGCCTTGGCTAGCCAAGGCTCACTGCCTCCACCCATCTCCTGGCACACTTGAGTGCCACTCAACCCAAACCACATCAGGATGAGGAGAGGGGGCATTTCTCTTTAGTACTAATGTGACCTGTCACAAGCTCTCCCAACTTGTCCCACCCAGCAAGCAACTGGTCCTGTCTTTCAAGTGCTTACTCCCTACCAGGGATGGCAGGTGTGAGGGTAGGTGGGTGCTCAGGCTTGCATGGGAAGTTTTTAAGTTCACAGGTTTTAAGGAGTAAGGCCTCCAACTATAAAACATAATAAAATATGATACAGAATATTAAATAACCATTAAAAATATTTGCATATATAAAAAGCTGGCTATAAAACTACATGGGATTTGATTGTAATTGTGTGTGTGTACAAAAAGAGACCAAATCCTATGGCTGAAAAAAAGACTGGAAGGAAATATACGTATGACAGTTGTTTTCAGAGATATGTGACCATAATACATGTACTATTTGGCAACTTGCTTTTTTTACTTAACATCTCATTTCTATTTTTCCACAGGAGTATAGTCTACCTCATTTTATGACTGTGGAGTGTTCCATTGTGTGTATGAAACAAACAAATCACCCTATCCTCAAACGACAGACTTTTTTTTCCAAAAATGTTCAGTTTCAAACATATATCTTTGTGGACTCTTTACAGTATTTCTGTGGGGTAGATTCTCAGAAGTCTGATTTTGGGTCAAAGAACATGTGAGATTTGTCAAATTGCTCTCAAGTTTGTGCCAATGTACATTCCTACCAAGAATTATGAGTGTCTTGTGTCGTCCTTTACCAAAATTGAGTCTCATTAACCTTTTAATTTTGCCCATCTTATAGGTTAAAAAATAATTTTAATTATAAAATTTTCTTTTCATATGCTTTTTGGCTTTTTGTGTTTCTTGGGAATGACTTGTTCATGTTGTCTACTATCTCCTTAGAAATTATATATGTAGATATGAAAGCTCTTTACATAGTATAGATATTAACCTTTTATGTCTGTTACATTTACAGTACTTTCTCTTATTTAAAAAGTTTTTATGTGGTTAAACCTGTATCAATAGATTTTAGTTTTACTTTATTTTTTAGGAAGGCTTTCTCCACTCTAAGATTATAAAAATATTCTCTTGTATTTTTTTCTACTATATTTTTATTTTTAGAAATCTAAAAAACTCAAAAAAGTACAAACTAAAGTATAATAAGCACCCCTATTCCTACCACAAGGTATGTTAATATAATTTTTACATCATTTTATTTTAAAGAAATAAAACCATCATACATAAAGCTAAAGTTTTCTTTGATACTGCCTTCCAAGTTTTATTCTCCCAAAGGGAACCCTTCCCATTAATTTGGTATGTACCCTTCCTGTCACATTTAGGTGTTTAATCTGTAGTAATTTTCTTTTAAGTTCGATGTGAGGGAGGACTCTATTTTTCCCTGGGTGAACCAAATGTTTTGAAATTGTTTATTAAATAGTTCACCGTCCTCCAGTGATTTGAAATGCCAACTTTAACTTAGCAGTATAGATCAACTTTTCCCAATGTTCTTTAGTAGGTGTATTGTACTTATATTAGGAAAAATAAATATGAAAAATTTTCGTAGAATAAAACATATTTGTTTTATGATGAAAGCACTGCTTTTCCTCTTCCCATAACGAAATATGATTTCTACCTTAAGGGGACTAACTGGTACACAATACTTGTTAAAAACGCCAATATTAGAAGCTTATATTGAATGACAGTTGACAGAAGCAGGTGCAGAGGAAGAGAAGGTAAGAGTGGGCAGGGTGGTCAGAGAAAGCTTTCAGGAAAAGGTAGGGCTTAGTTGGACTGGGGAGGCAGGATAACTTAGCAAAGCGGAAATCGGGGTAAGGGAAGGCCATAGGCAAGAGACAGGCGGGCCTGTGAAAAACATGCTGGGGGTCACTGAAGACAGAGCCAGATAGCTGGAGTCACAGGTCTGTAGGTGTGCTGTGGGAGGTGAAGCTGGAAAAGCAAATGGAACATAGGCTGGGTGGCTTAGTCACCTGTCAAACAGGGCCATATCCTACTTTTACTGTGCAGATCAAAGTGGGTGATGGATAGTAAATGTCTGGTACTGTGCACAGAGCAGAAGAGGAGTGAATGTTACATTAAAAAAAATACCAGGTTGGCTTCGGACTTTACTTTTTTTTGAAAAGACTGTGAGAAAATGACCCCATTTCTCAGTGTTCACTTCTTCTTGCTGTGCGCAGAGAATGGTTATTCTTTGACTAAAGTATGCTTATACGGGGGTCTCGTAAAGCTAAGAGTACTTCCTCATGAAGTGATGGGTCCAAAGAGAAGTTACCGAAAGTCTAAAGGTAGGGGTCATTCATCTCACTGCGGGTGACAACCCAGCCTAGATAACCGGCAAATTTCTTAGGCCTAACCTGGGAGCTGAGGGGAATGCGCTCTTCTCAGGGGGTCCTAGGTCATCTGTTCAAAGAAAATATTTGCATTTTAAGGCACAGTGGTTTCTAAAGCAGCTAGAAACTAAGTAAGATGGGCCTTTTAAACAAGGAGTTAGAAGGCCACCTGGTGGCAGGGCTGGCAGGGACCAGGAGGAAGTAAAGGCCTAAAAAGACAACAGGGCTTGGGAGTGACCTGAGTGCAGATCCTCAAATGAGATTTCAATCTTGCAGGCTCCTTAGAATTCAGTGCAATGAAGGAAGCACTTACTATACTATGAGGGACAGTTTTACTATTCAGATAGCATTAATTGAGTAATATAAGGATAAAAATAACACTACTTATCATCTAGTTGTGCCAAACTGCACCAACTGTTTGCCTTATTTACTCGTCACAACCTCCATTTTAGAGAGGCAAATTAGGACCACAGAAGGTAAGTTGCATGTCATTGTCATACAGCCTATAGGTGGAGCTGGAACTTAGATGAGATCTAAGTTCTGCTTCAGGGTTCTCTGCTCTTGCTACCTACAATATCAACTGTTAAGTTAGATGCCTGCACTTTGTAAACTTCCTCTTTGTTTTTAAGTTAAAAAAATCCAAGTATGCCAGGCTATCTCATTTATGTTAAAGGGAATTAAAGAAAAGGGGATTTTTTTTACTACATGGAGGAGGCTTTGCTAGTGGCTTCCTATATATAGTTGGGGAGCTGGGGGATGGTGATACTAGCAATCAAATTAAATAAAGGTTATTCATTCCAACCTAGAGGTTCTCCTCTAATGTTCTTACTCTAGAAGGAAAATCTCCAGAAGGGAAAGGAGGGTTTCACCTTTTATTTTCCTCTACAGAGCTGCCTCCGTTGCTACTACAGTATCAACAGGTTACCATCTAAAACCCTCGGTATCGAAGGTTTTTCAGAATTCAGATGTTTTGAGATTTGCTAGAACTGATCTGAAAGTACATACACTTTATATTAGGTAGCACAGCAGGGCCTGAGCAGCCCTAGTAACCAAACACATGAATGTTCCTGCAATGAACTGTCTAAATATTGACATTAGTGGGATAAAACTAAACATAGATAGCCTCACTTTAGTTCAGGTTAGGTTTAGACACCAAATGAGTTTGGTGGCAAGCTGATAAAAAAGGTTTGGTTCTCAGAGTATTTTTGAGTTTCAGAATTGTGAGTGAGAGAGTACGATCTGTTGATAACAACAGGAACAACAATGGCTAGCATCTACTTAGCTTTGGTTCTCAGAGTTATTTTTGAGTTTCAGAATTGTAAGAGTACGATCTGTTGATAACAACAGGAACAACAATGGCTAGCATCTACTTTCATGTGCCAAGGGCTCTATGTACTTTTTCAGTTGATTCTTAAAACATATATCAGAGCATGGGTGTTTTAAACACAAGCACTATCACCATATATTTCTATAATGTATTACACAGGATAACACACTTGCTAAGAGCATGGGTGCTCTAGCTAGAGTGCGTAGGTTATGCTCCCTGCTCTACCACTTTGGCAAATTACTTCTCTGTGCTGTTTCCTGGCCTGGGAAATGGGGATAACATCAGTACTTGTAACCTTATAGAGCTGTTGTGAGGATCAAATGAATTACTTTGTGAGAAGTGCCTAGCACATAGCAAGGACTGTTATTATTTAATTTTGCACATGGGCAAACTAAGCCTGAGGGAAGTTTGGTAACTTGCCCAAGAATACCCAGCTATTAAGTGTGGAGCTGAGATTTGAACCCAGACAATCTAACTCCAGGACCTACCCTCTATGCTACTTTTTTGCACAACAGGCAAACAATCAGTCCAGAGACCAAGTAGCTACTAATCTCGAAAGGTGTAAAATTTGAAAATCAGTTGCTGTTTTGGGAATGCTGGGCTCTTCAAACAATGTTAGTTCAATGATGTAATGACATTAAGTGATAGCTAACTTGGTCAACTACCTCCTTAAGTCCCATGACCAAAAGACTAGCTTATTTTTCAACTGCTGGCTTTCATCTCAGACCCAGTTAGTTGCTGATGGCCTTGTTCCCCACCTGGCAGACTCACCATCAGGGCCCTGGCGGGCAGCAGCGTGCAGCGCTGTGTCCCCATGGCGGTCCTGGTGGGCAGGGTCAGCTCCGAGCCGAAGAAGCAGGCACAAGGCCGGAGCATCGTGGCGCGCACAGGCACGGTGCAGTGTGGGGGGTTGCCCGGCATCTACATCAAGGCCTGGGTGTCGTTGGAAGAGGGCCTGGGCCCGAACTAGCCGACCTGAAGACAAGTAACGGCGGAAACGACGCTCTCGGCGTTGGCGGCGGGAAGTGGAAGCCATTGAACTCTTGGTCTGAGGAAGGAAAAAAAAGTATCAAGTCAGGACACCAGCCTTGGCAAGTACCTCTTCCTCTATCCCTGGCATTCCCTCTGTTCCCCCTTTCGGTTCCCATTTCATCTTTAGCAAGAAATGAGACCTGTCCTAACCCTCATTCCTTACCAGATAGGTTTGAAAGAATATTCGAGGGGATCTGGGGTCATATATTTGATATTTTAATGTAAAATTTTGGAAAAGAAATGATTACTGTGCAGCTCATTAACCCAGGTGAATTTTAAATAAAGGACTTTGAAAAAGACGAATAGAGACTGACACGGGAAATTTTTATCAACAGAAATCTGAAATTAAAAATGTCATGGATAATTTCAATAATCTAGAAATCGAATATAATGTACCCTTTCGGACAGTTGTAGAGGCTTCCCCTAGGACCTGGGAGGAGGTGTTACTCATCAGACCTGCTCCCTGTCCCCCGGAATACCCTCGGAGTAGTAGGCCCGAGGCTTGCGTGTAGGACGCTCGGAGGGAAGAAGGCAGGAAGGCGGAGACACTCTAGGTTGACGGAAACGGCGCAAGGCGAGACGCAGGTAAAGGGCGGAAATGAAGTGAAACGCATTACCGGATGTTACTCGTTACTCTTTACTCCCCGAGGCGGCGGCGGGGGTGTTTTAGCTGTCTGGCCTCGGCCGGAAAACTAGGGAACTTAAGAAAAAGGGTCCCACTGAAACAGGAAGACTAGAGGATAGGCGAGGAAAAGGAGCAGAGGCAAGGACATGAAGAAAGGAAGGCGATTTGGAGGTTTATCCCCGCCTCCCCCAAGTGGGAGGAGAGGAGTGGTTCAGTGGTAGACGAAAAGAGAGAAAACAGGAGAGATAAAGGCTGGACAAAAATCATAGTGAAAATGAGAAAACAAAAACCACAGTGACGCCAAGAACAGGGAATCAAAAAGAAAAATACAGGCATGAAAAGACAAGGAAAGTGAGATGGATGCAGAAATTTGGACTTGTGAAAGATATAGAAAGAGATGGAAAAGATATAGAAAGAGACGGAGAAAAAAGAGGGAAAGAGACGTTGGAAGAATTCAGGGAAGCCCACCATACTCTTTACCCAACGCATCACGCACGATGACTTCCTTACCTTATCTCTCCATTCTCAACCCCTCTATGCCTCCTCTCCCAAATACTGCTCTTCTCCCCTGCCCTCACTCCTAGACCTTCTGACTGGGAAAGCCCTGCGCTTGGCGATGTGAGCGGGCAGTTTTGGGTCTGGTGTCTGCTGTCCCCAAGCGGTCCTTCTGGGTACTGCCAGAGTGAGAGGTGGGAGAGGAGGACCAGCCATCACTGATTGGGAGGATCAGTTTGGTGAAGACACCCGGTACAGCAGGTGGAGCAGGAAGGGGAGCATTAAGACCCAGGAGTAGTGGAGGACTGCAGCATCGAGCTGGAAGAAGAGAAGTAGGCGGTGGCGGGTGGGGCGGGAGCCTTTTGGTACCTTGGTAGCATCTGAAACAGCATCAGCCATAACGACAGAAATGGCCAGTCAATCCCAGGGTATCCAGCAGCTCCTGCAAGCGGAGAAACGCGCAGCTGAGAAGGTGGCAGATGCCAGAAAGAGTGAGTCTCCTCCTCCCTCCCTTAGGAATCTGGAAAGAAAATTGCGGGTGGGTGGACTGCAAACATGAGTCCCTAGAAAAATCCAAGACCTGTGGGGAGAGAGCTGGGACCTGGGGTGGCTGATTAGGAGAGAAGAAATGGCTGGTGTTAAAATCTAGTGCCTGGTTAGCTGAGAGAAGGCAGGATAACTTTCTGGAAATGACTGACCCCTACTATCACCTTTTGTGCGGGTTACCCCCATCCCCTGTCCTTTTTTTTTGCCTCCAGGGAAGGCCCGGCGTCTGAAGCAGGCAAAGGAGGAGGCACAGATGGAAGTGGAGCAATACCGCAGAGAGCGAGAACAAGAATTCCAGAGCAAGCAGCAGGCAGTGAGTGGTGGGAGAGTTGGGATGGCATGCCGGGGTGCAAATTGATGGGTGCATCTGTCGAGGTATGTATAGGGTGATTCTACAAGAAAATAAAATGGTAAAGGACAGAGGGGGATCCTGGTGAGGACAATGACATTGGTCAACTTTGTGATATGTAAGAGAGTCTGGATGTTTTGAAGGACTAGTACAGCTTGTGGGGAATTGCCACAGTCTGTATGGAGTATGATGACATTTGGGGTGGAGGGTAGAGTTCACTGGTCTTGGGTGGTGAGATGGTAGGGATTGTATAATATGTTTTAGGATGAAGTTGAATGTCAGGTCTTAGAGTAAAGGGGATTATGTTGCTCTCTTTGGTGTCTGAATGTTTCTGTGGTATGGGGTTGGTTTTGGAGAAGGCCTTTCTTCCTGGCCTTACTCCAGGATCTGTCCCTCTACATGCCTGGATCCTTCTTTTTGTTTCTTCCTTTCTTTCTTTTACCTTTTCTCAACCCCCCCGCCCCCCCCGCCCCCCGCAGGCCATGGGCTCCCAGGGGAACTTGTCTACCGAAGTGGAGCAGGCTACAAGGCGCCAGGTGCAGGGCATGCAGAGCTCCCAGCAGAAAAACCGCGAACGCATCCTGGCTCAGCTTCTTGGTATGGTCTGTGATGTCAGGCCCCAGGTCCACCCTAACTACCGGATTGCTGCCTAGGACCCAACCTAGGGCTGACTCCTCCTGCCAGTTCCCTCCCTCAAAGAAATCCCCAAATCAAAATCACTTCCACTGTAATCCTACTCTCTTTTCCATTTCCCAGAAATTCTAGGAGGCTGGACCTGATAATTCTTCTTCTTATAAGTATCTTGCTCAGACCTGAATCTCCTTATTATTCTTTAACGGTACCTTGTAGACTCCCAAGTCACCCCCGCCCAACTTCTCTATGAAATTTGCAGCATGGAGAATTAGAGATGTAAAAAACATCCTGATTCCAGAGCCTGGCAGATTAGACTCCCTCTCCTGACCCTGCCATTTGTTGGCTGTGCGACCAGGACAAGCTGTAGCCTCAGTGTCCTCCTCTGTGAGACTGGAATAATAATATCTACCTTTTAGGGTTGTTGCAGTGATTAGGAATTAATTATTTTGTAAAGAGCCTAGCATGGTGTCTGGCGCGTAGTAGCTGTGATTCAATTAATGGTAACCCTGTGATATTATTACCACTCCCTGCCCACCTGCCAAAACCTAAACACAGCTATTTCTTCACTTTTGTCTATGGCTCTCTAATTCTGCTCATTCATTCTGTGACCCTAATAATTCTCTGAAGAATTGCTTCTTCCCACTTCTCTTTCCCCAGAGACCTTATGATCCCTGAAAAGATGACATGTTCCTATATAGTCCCTTTCTGTGGTTCCAGGAAGATGTTGCATTTCTTAGTCTCTCTAAGTTAGTATTTCTCTTTATTGGATTTCTCCTTTTTCTTATTCACCCAAAGACCTATCTGATGGTCGCTGCTTCCTGAGATCTGAAGTGATGCTATGTCCTCTCGTATGCATGGACTTCTTTTGTAACAATAAAAAAGTGTCAATAAAATAACTATGGGCAAATCAATTGATGGGTGGAAGCAGCCTCCTTTTGCTTCCTCATTTCTTTTACAGTCACTCTTGTGTCTTGTTTACATATTACCCAAACACCCAAAAGGACCGCCCTTTGAAACTTGTTGGAGAAATAGCAAATAATATGTTATTATTTCTCTAAAGTGAGAAACATATGTGATTCCTTGTTTGGGAACTTGAGGACTATAGATGGCAACTGTAGAGAAAAAAGCTGGAGTGTAGGAACAAGCACTCTGTCCCTTAACCTTTGTTAACCAAAGAAGAGGCTCATTCTGTATGAAGGTATTTCTTTGAGCCAAAAGGCTGCAATCCCATTCTGATAGATGCAGATTCAGGTAACAACTCCAACTGCTCTCAGAGAACAAAGAAAGGCAGGTTTTATAAAGGTAAAAAACATGCAAATGAAAAATTGCTGGCTAGGTTAATGGATTAGTTAGTTCCAACATGTAAATGAGAGAGGTGAAAACTACTGGAAGGAGGTAAGGTCCAACTATCAATGCAGCAGTTGTTGTTCCAGGATGTTTATAACTCCACCTTGAACTGAGTTTAGCAATTTAATAGCAGCTCTGAGAACTGAGGCACTCGATGGACACTTTCTCAATGGCCACTGACTCTGTTATGGCGACCGGCTCTATTTTAACTCTCAGCAATGCTTATACCAATTTATTTTCTCCATTATCACCTTGCTTTATTTGTCTAATAACACTTATTACTACTTGACATATTTATGTTTGTGTGTTGTCTCTCTTGTTAATTCTGTGATCACAGGGCAGTTCACTGGTGTGTCCCTAGATCCTAGGATGATAGCACTTGGACAGGGTAGGGAGGATAAATACTGTTGAATAAATCAATACTTAGGGTCGGCAAAACTGCCCTTCTATGACACCATCCTTGGATCACTTACTGTATTTCTCTTGGCCACAGAAAACAAGCCTGCTTCCCCAAGAACTTGAACAAACGAGGTAATCCGAAGGGCATTTATTAACCAAATTCTTTAAGATGGGAGGCAAGATACAATAGATAATTAGAGGTGTTTACATTCTGGCTTTCACCTCACTAACTGCATTACTTTGAACATGCTGCTTTATTCTCTAAGTCTGTGCTTGTCTATTGAATGGGAATAATGGTACCCACTCCTTAGTATTAAATGGTTAAGTGTAATAACAGGTAAAAGGCCAAACGTTTTTGTCATTTTTGTTAAGCAGCAGACATCAAATCTGACTTCTACAGCATATCAAAGACAGGGGTATCAAATCTTTTATTCAGGAAAAAAAATCCTGGTTGAACAATGGGGCTGTTGGGACCGGGGCTAAGAACATTCTGGTCACATTAACAAAATTTATGGAATGTCGCATAACCCTCAAGCCCTATCATTTAACACTTAGGGAAGAATCTAGACCCCATCTTCCACTTAGTGGATTCAGAACACCTTGACTTGCATGCCCATCAGCTTAGGACCCTTGGGGAATCTGATACATCGGCCATCATTATTTTTGGGCAAATGCCAGTTCCTGGTCCTCACGGTTAGGGAAAGGGTAAAGGTACGGCCTCTCCCAACCCCCGGAACCAATCACTCCCTCCTCTCAACTGGGGCCTGACGATCCCTAGCACCAGCGCGGCCGCCTCCAGGTAACCTTGACTACTGGGCCAAGGACCCCGTGGGAACTCGCAGTGCCCGCCAGCCCTGTCCTTCGCTGCAGAGAGGTGCCGAGAAAGATGACCTGCGTGGCGAGAACCTAAACGAAGAGGTGAGGGACGTGGAAAAGAGCAAGATAAGAGAAAAAGGTATCAGTGGGAGTGGATGCTAGTTTCTTTTATGCCTGTTTTTACCGACAGTAGCAGAGGAGTTAGAAGTGGCTTTAAAAAAAAATTCCAGGCAGGCATTCTCTAGAGGCAACCCCAGAGCGCGCGGAACTACGGAACCGTGGAAGGGCCTTCTTCCGTCCCTCGCGCTTGCGCGCTGGCAGCCGAGAAGGCAGAGGCCCGGGTAGAGGGAAGCTGGGACCGGAAGTGAAGTCGGACTCCCTTCTTCGTCTCTCCTTCCGCCGCCATATGCGTTCTCCTTGTTCAGGTGAGGTCTGGTTTTCAGTACTATCCATTTACATCTGCGTTTCTCTGCAGCTATCCTATCGCATGAGCTCCTGATACCCCTTTTACAGGGTATAGTCTGGTCGCTGGGGCCTAGTTCTGTCGTTAGTTTCATTAATTGCACCCCTTTCGAGACCAAAGAGCTCTTGGGCGGAGGTAGGGAACTTAGAGGGGCCCAATACAAGATGGTGGCCTCGGCGCCATTGTGTTTCCTTTGCTTTTGGTTCCTCCGGTGAGCCCCTCGTTTGCTGGAAGCTCTAGCGATGATGAGAGGCGGCGCTAGGGCGTCCTCTGGTCCTGGGCATTTGTAGAGGTCGGGCTTCTTCACCTTTCTTTTCCGTTGGGTCCTGGTAGGAATAGGAGGAGCTGGCTTCTGGGCCTGGTTGGACTTATCTTACCTCTCTTTGCCTACGTTTATTTGGAGCGGTTTCCAAATGTTTTTGAGTGATGTCATTGTGCGAGTTTCACCGAGGAGTAATGTAACAGTGATGTGAGGCCGCTTGGTAAAAGTTCTGCTAAAGCTGGAGCGGTCTTCCTAGTTATTATGTTATTCATCGTATAATAGAGAGATGAATACTTTTTCCGACTGAGCCATTTCTTTTATTCTCCTGCTCTCCACTTATTACACAGGGATTTCTTAAGCCCCAGAAGGAGGTTACTGAGGAGTGAGGGGGAGGCTGGTGAGCTGTGAGGAGTGAATGGCAGCCACATGATGTTTTCATTTTGAGAAGTGAGCGGTGTGCAGTGATGACCTTAATCTATCACCCTTGACTGATGGCTGCTGTGTTAGGGGTTGACACCTTGAGATTATAGGGAAAGCAGAAAGTCTTCTTTGAGAATTTTTCAGGACTTCTCTTCATCTCTATTCTCCACTTCTAAGTCATTATTTATATTCTGCTTGTTATCTGTTGTT
>NW_011889159.1:901988-919441 GCF_000151845.1 Pteropus vampyrus
TGATTAGAAGGTGAATTTGATTGAGGGAGCAGGGAAGTAGGAAAGGTCTAGAAGTTGACAAGAACCACTTAAGAGTTGAGTGGTGGGAAATGGGTTTGGCATGGTGAAAAAACGTTACCTGGGGATAACCTTAAACCGAAGCCTAATTTATCTTTTTACTCCCGTACTTTTAGTCCAGCATGAGTGCATCCCTCAGGCCATTCTGGGAATGGATGTTCTGTGCCAGGCCAAATCAGGCATGGGAAAGACAGCAGTGTTTGTGCTGGCCACACTGCAACAGCTGGAGCCAGTTACTGGGCAGGTACAGTTGGGGAGAATACTGGGGAGGGCATTTTGGTTGGAATGTTTAGGCAGGGTGCTTCAGCTACATGATATGTTCAGAGCCGTGAATACTTGTTGTTAAGATGGCCTCTGTCACCCGTAATTGAAGGCCACGGGAATATTTTGTAGTAATCATGGGGTTAATGATTTAGATCTCAGAATCGAAGTTATTTATCATCTGCCTGGTGACAGTTACTTACCCAGAGGGGATAGTGAAGGGAAATATTGACTGTTTTCATCTGTTTCCCTCCCAAGGTGTCTGTTCTGGTGATGTGTCACACTCGGGAGTTGGCTTTTCAGATTAGCAAAGAGTATGAGCGCTTCTCTAAATACATGCCCAATGTCAAGGTAAGCCAGGGTAAAGAGACCTGGGAGAGTAAGGGTGTGGGGTGTTGGATGCATTGGAGACTTGTAGAGCAGCAGTCTTCATGTCTTAAAGATGTTAAATATCTATATACGAACCTCATTTACATAAAATAATAAGTTCCTGCAAACTTTGGTGTATAAGAGATTTATATTCTAGGACTTATTTAGGATGCTTGCTATATTCTAATTTTGGAGAATCTTTGGTTTGGCTTGGTTTTTTTAAACACATAGTGTAAATATACTTGTGCAGCAGGAGACTGCATAATTGGGCTATGGAAGATGCTTACCACAAGACCGACGTCTTGCTTCCAACTTTTTTTTTTTTTTTTTAAACATACCTATAGCACTTGGTCTTCCTAGGTGGTCTCCCATCCAAGTACTAACCAGGCCCAATCCTGCTTAAATTTCGAGATCAGACGGGATCGGGCTTGTTCACGGTGGCAACTTCCAGCTTCTTTACGTTGACTTTGAATCATTTCACTGTGCTTTGGTTGACAGTTTGAGAATTTTGGGGTGTATGGCAAGAGAAGGCTGGAAACTCCAAAATGTCTCTAGTGTGATGTGTGAATTTTGAGGCTTCTTTAAAGTGGCAGGAAATTGGAAAAGGTCTGGGGACCACAACAGAATTGGCTTGAGTTCTCCATTATATAGCCTTGATGTATATAACTTCTATTCTCTTTGCTGGGATGGGGTCAAGAATAGTACTTTTGTTCAGATTGTTAGTTTTCTCTTCTGTTTTTACATTTTAAAGGAACTAGGAATGTTTGAGTCTCAGCTGTAAACTGAAAATAATTTTAAAAAAGGAAGTAGTATTAGTGCCCGTGCATAGTAGTAAAAATGCTTCAGTAATCTGCAAGGCCTTATAATTAAAAGATTGCTGTTCTCCCATCTCTAGTCCTACTTCATAGAAGATAATCATGTGTTAACTTTTTTTTTTTAAGTTCTAATGGTTCTATGAAACCACGTATTAGGCACTGTTTCCTCAAGTTATCAACTTTTAGGCCTTTTTAATTTAATGAAAGATGTATTTAGTCATGATGTATTTAGCTTGTTTACATTCTGGCATTTGAAACTATTTTAACTCTTTAAATATGGTTTGCCATGTATACATAGATATCTGTGTTTTGTGTACTTTTCTTATTACATTGTCTGTGTCAATGCAAGTTTTCTATTTTTTTCGCCAACTAGTCTTGTTTAGGTTGATTCTAAAATTTGAAAACCATTGTAATAACTATGGAAACATTTATTATTGAGCTCTGTGGTGAGCTAGGATTGCACTTCCTCTATAAGTCCAGCTCATCACCTTTTTGCCAGTGTTACTGGTGTCAGCATCAAATACAAATTGTCATGACATTTTCTTTTCCTCAAAATTACGCTGCAGTGATTTGAGGAGGCTGGGCCAGTTCTACAGAAGGTCTTATCTTTGGATTTATTTGGTTGCTCCCCTACGGTGGTGTTTAGCTTGTTCTTTCCTCCTGATAATCCCTGTAAACTGAAATTTATGTTTGAAAGCTAAGCTAATTCAACTTAAACATTTTTGGCAAGAATTCTTCATAGGAGATGCTGTGTACCTCCTGTTTTGTTGTAAACGTGGTTGTCCCACATTTAGTGATTTTAGGTTTACTATAGAATTACTGGTTTTAGGTTTGCTATAGGACAGTCTGATCCCTTAGAAAGCAGTTTTTGGTGTTACTTGATGCTGTACTAAGTCCCTGATTCTCAACAGCCATTCCCCTGATGGTTTTAACATGGAGTAATACATTTAGCCTCAATCAGTAATTTCATAGGATTTGTTTAAAGGGTTTAAAAAATCCGGGTTGAGTTAGGAAAACTTGATGTTGCATGAACTTTTTGGTAGTACTTGACACTGGTGATTTCTTGTTCTCATTCTTACAAGGAAGCCTGGCCTTAGAGTCATAGGAACATTGTTTGATTAAGTCAAGAAGAACTAAATGCTAGTCCTGACTGCCCAGATTAGCCATGTAACTTTGGACAAGTCAGTTTTGTTTCTTAGCTTCAATGTTTAGGGGATATGATAATTTTAGATTAGATGACCTCTGATGTTCCTTTTAGCTCCGATGTTCTAAGAATTGGTTTTGATTAATTGAAAGGATGGGAGCCGGGAAGATTGGAATCACTGCTTCATTGTGGGGTACTCTTCTCCTGGGTTGGCAGGTCGCAGTGTTTTTTGGTGGTCTGTCTATCAAGAAGGATGAAGAGGTGCTGAAGAAGAACTGCCCGCATATCGTCGTGGGAACCCCTGGCCGCATCCTAGCCCTAGCTCGGAATAAGAGCCTCAACCTCAAACACATTAAACACTTTATCTTGGATGAATGTGATAAGATGCTTGAACAGCTCGGTGAGTGGCAGTCCTGGGACTGAGGTGGTGATCTGGAAGTTGCCTTTTGGAGCCAAATGATGTTTATTTGATACAGGAGCACTTTAGTGCTAGGATGACTCTTAATCTATCACCCATGACTGATGGCTCTGGCTTCCTTGGTTAGTCTTTGTTATGCTTTTTAAGCAGCCTTGGTGCTCAGGGGGAATGGTTCTGTGTTCTTCCTTTCTGTGATAGATGTTTCTTTATGTTTGAGAGGAGGGACTCTCCTGATCTTGGGCATTAGGTATGCCATCACCTTTTCCTTTATAGATTCCTATGTTGGGTGTCATTGGGGAGATACTAAACTGAAGGAAGAGACGGTTTATCCTTCTGACATTCTCAGTATAGCATATATTATGAGCATTTATAGTTCTAGGATTAATGGGGAGAGTGTTACTGGGAGTTTGTGTGGCTTAGTGTTCGAGTATGCTAAGTGGGATTAAGGAAAATTTCCTATAAGAATTCAAATTTGGCGAAAGAAAGTGGGGATGGACATAGCGCTAGGGACCAGTCATTCCAAATGATCTTTGCCTATTCTAGATGGTGAGTTCTTAGGTAGGCTCCAGGTAGAGATGTCATACTTGCTTGACTGGATAGGAAAGCGATCCAGAGGAAACATGGAATGGACTCTTAACAGCTGGAATATGATAGGTGTGTGGTATTTGTAGACAGCTGGGGCTTGGGGAGAAGGGCCTGGTAAAGTGTTTTTTAAAGGTCTTATCATTGGGTGCCTCTGTCTCTTTGATTCTATCTCTGTTTCATAGTTGTGGGCTTTGGGGTTTCATCATTTTTTTTGCCTGGTCAAAACACAGCTGGTATCTGATCTCAAATCTTTATTCCAAATTCATTTCTCTTTCCATTGTATTGTTACTGTGGGTGTGATTTTATGAGGTTTGGCGAAAATAGAGTAGACAGACCTGAGGCAAATCTTTCCTTGAAATGATTCTCTTGCTCCCCATTTCCATCAGTCTTTACCTCATTAGGAAGCCTATTTCTGGTTTTTGTTTATCACAAAGGCTGCTTTTTCTCTTAAAATGTTTTTCCTTTTTTTTGTAGACATGCGTCGGGATGTCCAGGAAATTTTTCGCATGACCCCCCATGAGAAGCAGGTCATGATGTTCAGTGCTACCTTGAGCAAAGAGATCCGTCCAGTCTGCCGCAAGTTCATGCAAGACGTAAATACCCTTCTACCTTCTCTTCCTCCACTCCCTGCCCACTGCCTCCTCCCCTTCCGTGCCCTCTTCCTCCAGACTCCCTTGTCCTTAAAGCGCCAAGAAGGGGGCACATGCCCATCTGGGAGTGATGACTCCTTGAAGAGACACAGAGGCAGAGACAGCTAGTATTAGGGTCTGCGCGGGTGCCAGGGAAATGCCGGAAGACTTGGTCGGGTTAACGTGAGAGCGGGTAGTGTTCGACTTTTTTTTTTAATCACGTCATTTTTGAACCTCTTCTTTTTTTGGGGGGAGGGCAGAATTGTCTGCCCTACCACCCACCCATCGTCTCCTACATATCCCCTACAGCCACTCACCCTCAAGGTGGCATCGAGCATACAACTGGAGGCTTCTGCCCCCAAAACTCGTAACCTCCCGGTGGCAGGAGAGCAAGAGAGGGACAGACAGATGGCAGGGCATGTCCAAAAGAAGAGCTAACAGCACAAATGATTCCGCTCCCTCCCCACCTCCAGGGGTGGGGGCCTTTGGCACCTCAGTCCCCGGTCCCCTACACCTTCCCACCCGTACCTCCTCGCACCCATCTGGAACCTCGGCCGATGTGAGCCAGCAGCAGAGAAGCACCGTGGCACGGCGGGGGAATGTGGACAGCACCCAGCGGTGGATGGCGGCAGCGGAGGCCGCGGGGAAACCTGACCAGGAAGCCGAGGACCAAACCAGCCTCTTTTTTCGTTCCCGGTTTTTTTCCTGAACCCAAGGCGTGCTGTACCCCTCCTTTCCCTTCATATGTGTTGGGGTGGGGAGGGTTGTCCTGAATGGGGTGGTAGGTTTTTTTCTTTTATTTAGTGCTCAGGGAAGAGGGGCATAGGAAAGGCGAAGTGAGGAACTCCATTTGGATGTAACTATGTGGGTGTTAGGGTTTGGGGCTGGGTGGGCCCGTTCTTTGAGCAGTGGAGTGTGTTGTTAACATCCCTGCCCTGCTCCTTCTCATGGATGATAACCCCTCCTTGTCCTTGGGGGGGCAATTAGATGTGAAGGAGGCTGTGGAACTTCTTTTCGGAAAGCCTGCCTTCTGCGATCCGGCTTCTGGTGTCTCCCATGCACTTCTTTTCCCAAAATCTTGGGTCCCGGGTCTTGATGTTAACTATGTCCCCAAGTCAGTGAAGCCTGCTAGGAAAGTTGGGCTCTGGAATTGGGTCTTGTGTCAATTTCTATCTTTTTTTTTTTTTTATGGCTACCTTCCTCCCCTTCAAGGGTTGTTTTGGTTTTTTAAAAAAGATAAATGCATATCTGCAATTCTGAATTTCTTAGCACAGCTTTACTGATACCTTTCATGTAACTGCAGATGGTTGGATTCTTAGTTAAGAGACCATTCTCATCTGAAACTATTCCCTTGTGATCAAGGGCAAGTTGTTACTCACCTTGAGTAATCTTTGCTTCTCTTTTCATGGCTTTTCGATTGTGTCCATTGTAGCATTCCACCTTAACGTGGATCTGATTCTCCTAGTTGAGAGAATACTCAAATGGAGCAGTCCTTGTCCTCTCCCTCATTTTCTTAACACCTGCTGTGATGGAATTATTGTGATCTCGAATCAGTATATCCAGTCATTCCCCAGGTGTTTAGATCATATTCTCTCTGAGAATCTTCTTCCATTGTTTTTTTTCTTCATCTCCATTTGAGGTAATGGCATCTTGCCTTTGGGTGGTTTCACTGCTCCTTTTTCTCCTTGCAGAGTTCCTTTTCCTTGAGTTTTCAGTTGGGCAGTCTTAGAGTTCCAATGATAGGAAAGAAATTAGATCTAATATGGAAGAGACCATAATAAAATCTGGGTGTTTTGGATGGGCGGGATGAAGTTTTCAATTTTCTCTCTTCTCCCCATCCCCCCATGGGGTGTATTGGAGATCAGCTTACTCCACCCCCCCCAGGTTTAA
The DNA here is from genome assembly GCF_000151845.1 of Pteropus vampyrus. NCBI lineage: Eukaryota > Metazoa > Chordata > Mammalia > Chiroptera > Pteropodidae > Pteropus > Pteropus vampyrus. The sequence goes on from NW_011889159.1 coordinate 908,157, forward strand.
CCCCCCCACTCTGCCCTCCTCCCGTTCCCTGCCCCTTCCCCCCTCCCCCAGCCAATGGAGATCTTCGTGGATGATGAGACGAAGCTAACCCTGCATGGGTTGCAGCAGTACTACGTGAAACTGAAGGACAACGAGAAGAATCGGAAGCTTTTTGACCTTCTGGATGTCCTTGAGTTCAACCAGGTCGGTTGTTTAAGTTCTAGTGGGGGGGGATGAACATGTCTCCAACTGTAAGAGAAACCTGTATTCAGTACCTTATTGAGGAAACCACATATATGGTATGAGAAAATGGTAGAGAAATTATTTGTTTTTTTAACATTTTATTTTTTCCCTCTCCCTCTTCCCCACTCCCCTCTGGTAACCACTAGTCCATTGTCCATGTGTCTCTGTCATGTTCATTTGTTGCTTTTAAGTTTATATTTTACATACAACTGATATCATATGATTTTCAGCGCTGTCTGGCTTATTTCGCTTAGTATGATTATTTCAAGGTCCATCCATGTTGCAAATGGCAGTATTTCATCTCTTTTCATGGCTGAGTAATATTCCCATCGTATAAATGTGCCACAGCTTCTTTAGGGAGAAATTTTCTTAAGTGAAATTATTGTAAATGAGAATATAAATGTCTTTTGGAGCTGAATATGAGCAAGATGAGAACTGCTTTTCTGTTTCATAGTTGCACAGGTACTCAATAAAAACCTCAGTACATAAACCTCAAAAAAAATTCTTAAAGGGTTTTAATAAGGTGATAAAAGTCCTGAAACATTTTGATCCTGTTAAGTTCTTAAATTTGTTTCTTGTACTGTTTACTGAGGAGCAGCATTCCATCACTACCTGTTAAATGGTTTATTTGCATGAAAAGCTTTTTAGAATTAGGGTAAAGCTATATTTAGAGCAGAAGAGGAAATATAGGGACTAAGGAATTCTATTAGAACAATGTAATTACTGAAAACAACTCTTAAATACAGTCTCTCTCACATGAACCCACATCTCTTCGGCACGCATGCACACACACAAACAGGTGGTGATCTTTGTGAAGTCTGTGCAGCGCTGCATTGCCCTGGCCCAGCTCCTCGTGGAGCAGAACTTCCCAGCCATTGCCATCCACCGTGGGATGCCCCAGGAGGAGAGGTGAGTTGGAGATGAGGAGGGTGTTTTGTATCCTTGGAAGGAAAAGGACCATTGAGAGAAGAGACTCTCAACATTTTTCTGATTTCCTTTCTCACAAAGGCTTTCTCGGTATCAGCAGTTTAAAGATTTTCAACGACGAATTCTTGTGGCAACAAACCTATTTGGCCGAGGCATGGACATTGAGCGGGTGAACATTGCATTTAACTACGACATGCCTGAGGACTCTGACACCTACCTGCATCGGGTAAGCCCCACACCCACAAGGCCCTCCCAGTGACCTCTTCCATTCTTATTTTCTATTATCTTTATACCTTACGTCTTCATCCCTCCTTTTTGGTGTCTTCCTTCTTTGGGGTCTTCAGTCCTACCTTCCTTTTCCTTTTAGGTGGCTAGAGCAGGCCGGTTTGGCACCAAGGGTTTGGCCATCACGTTTGTGTCAGATGAGAATGATGCCAAGATCCTGAATGATGTGCAAGATCGCTTTGAGGTCAATATTAGTGAGCTGCCTGATGAGATAGACATTTCTTCCTACAGTGAGTATTGATCACAAGAAACAGGCTCCCCCAACTCTTAAATTCTTCTTGTTCCTCAATATTTTTGTCTTAAAGCCCCTAGTATATAATGGATGCTTAACAAGTTCAGTTCCCTCCTCCCTCCACCTCCGTCACGATGCTGTGTTGGGATGTTTAGTTGACTTCTATATGGGGTCTTTCTTCCAGTTATTTCTGTTTCTCCACCACCAAGTCAATCCTTTGGATCCTCATATTACGCAGACATCTGCACTTATGGGTGTGTGTGTTTTTGCCAACTTAACCTTTTCTTTTTCATGTCTTATTCTAACTGCCATATTTTCTCTTCAGTTGAACAGACACGATAGAGGATTTATCCATCCATTCTGGAATATGAGTCTGTTCCTCTTCAGGAGATGACACCAGGTGTGGGAGTGATGGAGACACTACTGCCACCTACCCCTGATGATCCCTCATTCCACCCTACCCCATGACTTTTGCATCACCACTTCTAAACCCCCGTTTCCTGATTTGTCAGAACTTTTTTTTTTAACAAAACTAAAAAACACATGTGTCTGTGGTGTCCGTAAGCGCTCCTTCCCTTTATTGGATTCGGGGTGAGGTTATTTGAGGGCATGCTCCAGGGTATAATCCTGTAAGGACTGGATACCCTGCTGCGGCGCTGAGGTCAGTGGGAGGGTTTAGAGTGGGGGATATGACTAAAAAGACTAGAAGTCATGGCCCCCCACTGCTTTCTAATTTCTGGCTTTTTCTAGAGGTGTCTTCAGTTTTTCTTAGTGGCTTGGGAGGGGCTGGTATGGTTCTGACGGGAAGATTCAGGGCAGGTATTTTCACTGTTGGAGGGTGAAGTGGGAACTGCTGAGAAGCTTAGGCATCTCCTCCCAGGCTTTCTCGGTGTCTCCTCATCTGTTCTTTCAGCTTCTGGATCTTGAGTACCAGGGCCTGGGCTTCCCAGGCTCCTTCTTGCCCTTCCAGCAGGGCCTGGTACAGCTCCAGCTGCTGCTCTGGCAACTCTTCAGCTTGGGCCAGCTCAGCCGCGTGGCTGGGCGGGGGAGCCTAGGAGAGGGGAACATGGAGGAGGGGGAGCATCAGCCAGAGCAGAGGGCTGAGGTTCCCTGGAAATCAGGAATTCTGCCTCTCCTGTTTTTGACCCCATTAGTTTAAGGTCGTGTATACTGCAAAGACAGGGTAGCTTCCTATCTTAGGCATAAGCCTCTAGGGGGGCAGTTAAGAGATCACTGGCCCAGGGGCTGTAACGACTCATTGTACAAGGAAACGGCATGAGAGGGAGAAGATAGGCAGCCCTTCCCTGCTGCCGCAGAAATAACTTAGGAGAATTCCTGCTCTCAAGGACTTAGTGGACTGCAGGGAGGGAGGGGTGCTGGGAGAGGGATCCCTGAGGTTGAGTGGGTGGGGGAGGGGAAGATGCTGGGAAGCTGAGAGTTGGAACTAGGCAACAAGCTCCAAGGACCTGGGTTTACATCTGCCTTTGGTCTGTGGTGCAGTATGAGAAGGGGGTTCCCCCTGCCCCAGGACAAATCTTCCCTCATACTGGCTACCCCTGCTGCTGGTACCACTTACCCTCATGGGGGTCCTTATCTTCCCACTGCCTGTGGAGATGGTCTGCTCTTTTGTGCTCACCTTGGGTCTCTGGGAGCAGCACCTTCAAGACCCCTGAGGGGCCAGTGGCCAGGAAGGAAGGAGGAGGCAACGGCAGCAATATCGGGAGAGCCAGGGCAGAGGGAGAACCATGGTGAGTGAGGCAGCTGTCTGAGCTGCCTAACAACTACCAGGAACGGGCTTCTGGGTCTTCACTTCACTTCAGTGCCTGGCCCTGCCCCTAGCCCTGCCTCCATCTCCCTCCCAACCTGGTGCTGGACATTCCTGTTCTTGATACGAAAATGTTCCTGCCAGTTTAGGCAGAACTTGCTTCAGAACACTAACATCCAACCTATCACATCTTGTGTCTTTATAACACTATGTCTTACTCTCCATTCTACAAGGTAAGAATTACATCACTGGTTTTGCTGGCTCAGTCATTCACCAACCACTCATCTGGCAAAGTCTGTTGGTAGCTGCTCTGAGCCAGATGTGCTCAAGGCTCCACAGCTGGAGGGTGCACATGCAGGTCTGCATGACTTGAAAGCTATCCATTGACTTCGCTCATTGATTTTTCTTTTATTTTCCTTGCTGTCCCAGAATGACCTCCTTGTCCCTGTCGTGCCTTGCGTGTTGTAGGGGTTTGCTTTCTTTAGTAGGTTTCAGCACAGTTGTATCACTATACCCTTGGCTCTGGACAGCATGACACAGGTTTCAACCTTTGTTGAACCAGTGAGCCCTCCCTTCAGATTTACCCTAGAACAAAAGTATCCATACATCTTGTGTGTACGAGTCTGGTGTATAGTGTCAGACTTCTGTAGTGTGTTCTGCAATGTCCTGTTGTGGCCGAGGGGCACAGCCATACCCTTGGGCAGAGGTGGCTCAAAAGGGAATAGACAGTTTTGATCTGGGGAAAGGTAGGTCCTCAGAAAAACTCGCTTCAGAAGGCAAGATTGCTGGAGAGTGGACAGCTGCAAACCAGCTTGCTGTCTTTGGGACATCACACAATTCAGAGAGGAGTTGGGGGAACCTTTCCTGGAAGTCAGTGGTTCTCAAACTTGGGAGTGAGGTGGCTGAAGCACCTTTAGATGAAGCCAAGGACCTCATAATCTCCATTAGATGACATGTTCACACTTAAGTGAGAAAAACCATGTACCCCTACAAAATCTGGGGGAGAAGCTTTCCCTCGTGCCTTAGTGATAGGGTTGTGCATGATTCATATCTGAATTTCAGTGTGTGCATAGCTTAAAGTCTTAATTATTGGAACATAAGAGGCCTAGAAACTATCCAATGTAAGGTTAATCAGCCCACAAAAAGCTAACATTGAAACTAACCACATTTATAAAATAAAAAGCAAGATTAGGAATTAAGAAATGAAACTTTTATCAGACCATCTAAATGATACTCTAATAGCAATCTTTCCTGAAAACTAGACATTCAGCCATCTTGAGTTTTTATTTTAGATTGTGAGCTCTAAAAATGGACTCACTAAATAATTTACAGTAAGTAGTCCTAAACCATAAGTTAAAAGACTGGATTTTGGCTTTGTGAGAGCAAAAGACAGGGTTGGTATGTGGGTCAGTTTAAAACCACTGAATGAGCTGTGTGTCTCATGGAAATAAAGGAATAAAGATAAATATATGTAAACTGGATTTTATAAATTTATGTTACTGTATATGTTTATTTCCTTTTGTTATTCCCGAGTCATTAATCAATTCTTAAATGAGAGTTCTGGTCTGGCCTCTGCAGGAGGGGCCTGTATTCACCCAAGGACAAACTGGGGTAATGGGAAGTATCCACAAAGTCAAAGGGCTGCAGAGGTCTCTGAGGCCAGTCTGCCAATGGTACCTTTAGTCTTGCATCCTTTCCAGCAAATTGGCAGGGCTGGCGTGACTGACATGACCATTTGTACCCTTCACATGACACTTGTGGAGATGGGTACCTAAAAATATCGAAGTCCTCCCATTACATTAATGTGAGCACTTACTAAATGTCAGACTGCTGGGCACTTATTCTTGTCACAATTGACTTTCATGGCAAATTTTCACTTTTTTTTTTTATATGTGGCTGTCTAGTTGTTCAGTACCATTTGTTGAAAAAAAACCATTGTTTCTCCATTGTTTCTTTGTCAAAAATCTGTTGATTATGTGGGTCTATTTCCAGGTTCTCTATTCTCTTCGGCTGATCTATTTGTCAGTTCTCTCACTAATACCACGCTATTTGATTACTGTAGCTTTACAGTAAGTCTTAAAGTCAGGTAGTGTCAATCCTGATTTTGCCGATAGTGTGCTGTTTATTCTGGCTCTTTTGCCTCCTCACATAAACTTTAGAATCAATTTGTCAATATCCACAAAATAGCTTGCTAGGATTTTGATTTGGATTGTGTTGAATCTATAGATTACACTGAGAAGAAATGACATCTTCATAATATTGAATCTTCCTATCCACGAACATGGAACATCTATTTAGTTCTTTAACATCTTTCATCAGAATTTTATAGTTTTCCTCATAAATTTTGTACATATTTTGTTAGATTTATAGCTAAGTATTTCATTTTTGGGGGATGGTGCTAATGTAAATGACATCATATTTGAATTTCAGCTTCCATTTGTTTATTGCTGGCGTATAGGAAAATAATTGTCTTTTGCATGTATCCTGCAACCTTGCTGATTGCTTGTTAGTTGTTCCAGGAGGTTTTTATTGTTGCTGTTGTTGAGTCTTTGGATCTTCTACATAGATGATCATGTCATCTGCCAACAAAAAGTTTTATTTCTTCCCAATCTGTATACCTTTCATTTCTTTTTTTTTTTTTTTTCTTTTTCGTCTTACTGCACTAGCTAGAACTTGCAGTATGATGTTGAAAAGAAGTGGTGAGAGGGGACATCCTTGCCTTTCCTGATCTTGTCAGGAAAGCTTCTAGTTTCTCACTATTGAGTATGATGTTAGCTGTGTCTGTTTTGTTGTTGTTATTTTTCTTTTGTAGATGTTCTTTATCAAGTTGAGAAAATTCCTCTATTCTTAATTTGCTAAGAGTTTTTAATCAGAAGTGGGTGTTGGAGTTTGTCAAATACTTTTTCTGTATCTATTGATATGAACATGTGATTTTTCCTTTTTAGCCTGTTAATGTGATTACATTAATTGATTTTCACATGTTGAACCAGCCTTGCACACCTGAGATAAATCTCACTTTGTGGTGGATAGTTCTTTTTATATACTGTGAATTCAGTTTGCTAATATTTTGTTGTGGATTTTTGCATCTATGTTCATGAGATGTATTGGTCTATAATTTTCTTGTAATGTCTTTGTCTGGTTTTGGTATTAGAATAATGTTGGCCTCACAGAATATATTAGGAACTGTTCCCTCTCCTACCTTCTGGAAGAGATTGTAGAGAATTGGTATAATTTCTTGCCTAAGTGTTTGGTAGAATTCACTAGTGAACCCATCTGGGCCTGGTGCTTTCTGTTTTGGTATGTTACTAATTATTAATTTAATTTCTTTTATAAATGTAAGTCTATTTGGATTGTTTATTTCATTTCACTTTTTAAAATTATTTTTTGAATAACGTTAGATATACAGAAGAATTATAAAGCTAGAACACAGAGTTCCTGTATACCCTTCACCCAGCTTCTCTTAATGTTAACATCTGACAAAATCATGTTAAGGCTAAGAAACTAAACAATTAACATGGTACAATACTATTAGCTAAACTATAGACTTTATCTGGATTTTACCAGTTTTTCCATTAATGTTCTTTTTCTGTTCTAGGATCAAATCCGGGGTACCTTAATGCATTAAGTTGTCAGGCCTCCTTGTCTCCTCTGAACTGTTGAATTTCTTACTCTACCTGTTTTCATGACCCTGAAAGTTTTGAAGAGTACCAAACATATAATTTGTAGAATGTCACTCATTTTGGGTTTGTTTGTTTTGTCATGATTAGATTGGGGTTATGGATTTTGGAAAAGAATGCCACAGACATGAAGTGCCCTTATCACATCATATCAGGGGTGCATGATATCAATATGACCTTTATCACTTGATTTAGGTTATGTTTGCCATGTTTCTCCACTTTAAAGTACAATTAACCTTTGAACAATGCAAGGGTTAGGGGTACGGATCCCCTGCACAGTCGAAATTTTGTGTATAACTTTTGACTCCCGCAAAACTTAATAGTAGCCTATTGTAGATGGGACGCCTTACCAAAAGTCGATTAGTAGTTTGTACGTTTTATGTATTATATATTGTATTCTTACAATAAAGTAAACCAGAGAAAGTAAAATGTTTTTTTAAATAAAAAATTTATTTCTTTCAAATGTATCCAACAACCAAATCAAGTGTTAATATTTATAAGAAAGTGTTATTAAGAAAATCTTAAGGAAGAGAAAATTCTTGTTCAGTGCAGCCTTTAGTACCTAACACACGATGGCCATTATGTTTACAATGCTTTACACATTTATTAAAAAAAACCCACGTACACGTGGACCCATGCAGTTCAAACTCATGTTCAAGGGTCAACTGTAGTAACTACGGTTAGTAGTAATTTTTTTCTTTCCATGTTCTATTTTTTGGAAGGAAGTCCCCAAGTCTAGTCCACATTCAAGGGGAGGGAATTAAACTCCACCTCCTGGAAGGGGGATTCTCTCCATATATTACTTAGAAATCTTCTGTAAGGAAGATTCATCCTTTCTTCCTCATTTAGAAATTTTCAGTCATTTATATAATTCAGTATGGACTCATGGATATGTATTCTGTATTCTGGGTTATAATCTAATTGTCATTTTGTTGCTTGCGTTGTTTCAGTTTTCTTGGCTCCTGTGTCCTTTCGACATGCCCCATTTTTTGGGAGGTGCACTGGCATTACAAGATGTTCTAGGCTCATTTTGTATTTTTTTTCTGTCTCGGCCCTAAAATCAGCTATTTTTCTAAGGAGCCCCAGTACCTTTTATTGGAGAATGATATTTAGAGACCAACATCTGGGTCCTGGGTGTTCATTTCCCTTTTCTAAAGAGGACACAGATTCCAAGAGCTGCCTAAGCTCACACAGGCAAATAAATGGCTCTCACTGTAGTACCACATTAGAGCCTGTTCAGTGCATCCTTTAGTACCCAGCACATGATGGCCAGTTCTCCATACATGCCTTTATTTCTTAAAGCTTCTGTTTTTTCAGTCTGCCGCACTTAGACACTAATAATTTAATTTTCTAATTGGAGATTTTCCTAAAAGAAATTTCAAGTTTTAATAACAAGTTTCACTTACAAAATTGATCAGACTTAGGAAGAAAGAGGAAAAAGGAGAGGGAGGAATCATATTTCCCTTTCATGTTGGAATATTTCTGTTCTGCTGCTCTTTCCACGTCCCTGGGCCTGGGGGAAGGAAGGATGGCTCCCTTGGAGAAAAAGGAGAAAAAATGATGGTGTGGAAACAGCTTCCTCCATCACCTCCCCCAACCCTTCAGCTTCGCGGGCTGTGCCCATTCTCCCACCCCAGCCCCTGGCCCAGGAGCCTTTCCTTCTCTCCACCTCAGCTAGAGCCCAGCCTCTCACCTAGAGCCTGCCGCTCAGTGGGGAGTGAGCCATTCCTGCCACTGGAGGGCAGAGGAGAGGTCAGCCCAGGGCTGTGGGGAAGGTGCAGCAGGAATGAAGGAGGTTAGAGCAGGAAGGACTTCTGAATGAGTGAGGTGAGATCAGGGAGTGAGTGAGGACATTGCCTGTCTCCATTTAGGAGGGAAGAGAAAGGCCTTGGGTACAGAGGCAGAGAGCATGGCAGGGTCTGGATGAGATCCACTGTCACCTTCACCCTTGTGCTCTGACAGCACCTCACCCCAGGTCACTCTGAGATGCCCTTCAAGTCCAGGTGCTCCCCCAAGCAGATGTGTCTCAGCTCCTCTCTGGGCAGGACACCCGTAGCTGTCTGTCACGGAAGTGTCTTGTTCCCCTCCCCTTCCATCGGTCCCCCTGAATCCTGAGGCCAGTCAGCAGCTTTCCTTCATGCAGCCAGGTCAGCATGTTGTTGGCAGGTAAAGAGATAAATACTCGGCCTCTCACAGTGTGATTGCCCTCAGGGTCCTACTTGTCAGTCACCACAACCTGAGGGAGCACTGGATATAGGAGAGCAACAGCACAAGGACAGCGTGGGCTTCCCACCTCTGCTCCCTCCCTCCTCTCCCAGTCCTCCACTTGTTGGTGCCTTCTCCCTCCCCCAGAGCCAGGACTTCCTAATCCAGAGCAGGAAGGAGAGACCGTGGCCCCAAAGCCCCCTTCCCCACCAGTCTGCCCATCAGTGCGTCCGCCTCCATTCCCACTGCAGTTTTAGTGCCTGCCCCGTGCGGAGCCCTGGGTGTGAGAGGGCTACCCAAGAACGTCCTTCCTTCAAATACTGCATGGCTCAGTTTCTCAGCTCCTTCAAGTCTGCTTACACATTTTATGAGGCTCACCCTGACCACCCTATTTAAAAGTGCCGCCTCTCCCATCACCTGGCATTGATCGTCTCCTGTGAATTATTTTTTTCTCTGTAACTCCTATCACTTTCTAACATACTGTGAAGGTTTCCTTTTCCAAAGACGGCCTCAACAATATCTCCCACCCCATATGCTCTTCTGCAATGTGACCTCGCCATCCCCTATCTTGAGGTGAGGCCTAATCCCTCTCCCCTTGGATCCGTGACTAGTTTTGATCACTAGAACATGAGGAAGTTGACACTGCTTGACTGGGCAGGAGAAAGGGGAGACGGTCTTCCGTCCTCAGCCGTGTGGCCACACGGGGGCGCTGCTGCGCTGCTCGTGGATGCTGAAGGAGCAGCATGGGAGGGTCCGGGCTGTAAACTGGTCAGAGGAGGCTGCCCCGAAGGCTGGGCATCAATGGGGGCATGAAGAAGCTTCCCAGCAGTGCTGGACTCCACAGATGTCAAGGTCAAGATGGGACAGGAATTGAAGGAGAGGAGAGCTCAGGAAACTTGTGCCATCTCTGAGGTTTCCATCTCCCCACTGCCACCCCTTTCTCCAGGTCTTTGATGCCAACACCTAGGAAAACTGAAAATAAACATTTTCTTAGGTGCGCACTCTCTCTCCCTCTCTTTTTGTAGTACTCCGTGCTGTAGCGACAATAACAAAATTCGTATAAATTTTCTCAGGAAGGATACATGAGAAATTGGTAACACTCTCAATTCTAGCAGGACACCCAGGTGCCTGGCGTCTGGGGAGGTCTTGGAGGACATTGAGGAACAAAATCATTTTTATCTGTATACCAAGGACCTGTTACTTATCCCATCTTGTAAAATCCTTCTCTTTATCCACCTTATCCCATTAGCATCTGCTCCATTTTGCTTGTCTTTGTATTATCTGTTTGAGTTAATAGATGTTTGTTGTTCTAAGCCACCGAATTTTGGGGAAGTTTGCTACACAGCAATAGATAACTAATAAAACTCTGTTTTTATTTGTCTACAGCTCTTTTATTTCCTTGCATGCTGAAATTCTCTGCACTCACTATTTCCAGTTCCTCTCCTCCTGTTCTCTTTTATTCTCTTGTACCCCTTCTTCCTTCCCTCTTTCCCTTTTCCCTTTTTATTATGGAAGCATGAAAGCATATAAAATGACTATGTGGTTATGCTAAAAGGAAGCATTATCTGGACCTATATGCTACAAGTATAATGCCAAGGTATATGGAATAAAATTAAATAAAAAACATTATTAATAGTATCTGAAAAATTATGCCTGGGCTGATTGCAACCAAGTTAGTGGTTTTCAACACTTAATTCTTTCCTTCGACCTAGGGTTGTTGGTTTTTTTTTTTTTTCAGAACAAACACATCAGCAACAGAAAGTTTTACATAGTCCTGGTAAAAGTTTAAATGGGCACAAGCACATTGGAAATCAAATGAACATTATTGAGTACAAAGACACACCACGTATAGCCCAGCAGTCCTACTCCTAAGTGTTCTCTGGAGAATTTTTTGCCTTATGGCGCAGGAGACATGTACACTAATGTTCACAGCAAAAATTGGAATAACAACATAGGCATCAGTAGGAAAATA
>NW_011889159.1:920700-923321 GCF_000151845.1 Pteropus vampyrus
AAACAAAGATAGTTATTATTTTAAAGACATTCTTGTTAAGGCACCCACATCTTGGAACTATTTGGTCTAGCTAACTATAGGTTCTCAACTTTGTTGCAACTTATTGAATGAAACATTATCACTAAAGGTAATTTCGAGAAGCACAAAAGTTGATGTATCTCCTTTCTCTGTTTCAGACTTTTACCCATGACTTTCCAAAAGTGAAATGCAAAACACTAAAGAAAAATAATCAGAAAAAGGAAACAGTGACTTACAAAATCCTGAAACATTAATTAAAATGCGGGTTAAAACATGTGTAAATTCTTTGACACTCCCCCTTTCCAGAGGTGCAGTAATTCCCTCCTCTTGAGTGTGGGCTGCATTTAATGACTCACTTCTAACTGACAGAGTAAGGCTAATGTGATGGTGTGTGACTCTGAGTCTAGGACAGAAAACACTGCAGTTTGCATCTTGCTTGCTCTCTCTCTGTCTCTGATCACTTTCTCTGAAGAAAGAAGCTGCTTGGTCATTTTCTGCCTTATGGAAAGTCCACATGGCTAGGAATGGAGGCCTCCTGAGACCACCAGGTAGAAATGAGGCTTCTTCCAACAGCTTCTTCAAACAGTAAGTCATGTTTCGTGTGAGTCCTCCAGCCCCAGTTAAGCCTTCAGATGATGCAGCCCTGGCTGACAACTTGACAGCAACCTTGAGAGAGGCCCTGGCCAGAAGCGCTCAGGTGAACCTCTGCCAGATTCCTGACCTGGGGAACTGTGGGAGAACATATACATTTGTTATTTTGAGTTGCTACATTCTGTATAATTTGTTATGCTACAGTACCTAACTGATACAGTGTTTAAAGAAAGAATGAAATATTGCATTTTAATTTTCATTTGCTCTATATTATTTATAAGATATTAACAATGTCATTTGGTTTTAAGATTTAAGAATTTCCATGGCTAACAGGCAGGATGCATTCTATTATCATTCACAGCACTCTATTTACTTGTACTTTGATTTCTAACCATGACCCAATCAAACACAAGAGGAAGAACAGGTCCCCAATAACGACCCTTGTTATTCACTTCCAGTCACTTATCCAATTAGACACTAATGTGGGTGCTGCTGGGAAGGGATTTTGCACATGTAACTAAGTTCTCGATTAGAAGGAGGGGGCTATCCTGTCCTGGGTGGGCTGTCCTGGGTGGGGCTGTCCTGATCAGGTGAGTGCTGATTGGAGTTCTTCCTGAGCAGAGATTCCAAGTGTGAGAGGGATTCAATGTGAGGCATTTCTCCACTGGGGGCTTTGAAAATGCAGGGCCACGTGGCAAAGACTGCTGGCCAATAGGTGATAGGAGCAGCTATGCCCTGGCACCTCCTCGCTGACAGTTGTCAAGGAAACGGGACCTCAGATGCACAACTAGAAGAAACTGAATTTGGCCAACCGTCTCTACATAAGCTTTGAGGAGGACCCTGAGCTCAGGATGAGAACACGGCTTTGTGACACCTTGACCACAGCACCCATCCACACCACACCTGGATTTCTGACTAAGGAACTGTGAGCAAATAATTGGGAGTTGTTTTGAGCCACTAAATTGTGGACATATCTTCTGCAAGAATAGAAAACTAATACAGAGGCTCAACTGTGCAATGAATAAGCATACGGCATTTTATTTCACTGGGATGAATTTATGAATTGATATGCACACTAAAATCTTTCTGAACTTTTTTGTATTTTTTATTTTATGATTTTTGTGTGATGTAATTCAATTTTAATGCAATCATCATTTACCGACAATTAACTTAATGCCTACTATCTGTCAGGAATGGCTTTATACGCCTGGGAGGCAACTTTAACTTAAGTAGCCTAAAGCCCCTGTGCTCACATGCCTTATATTCTAGAGACTTCCCACAGAGAGACAAAAGCCATTGGAGGGTTTTGGTGAAGAAATGGCAGGTACATCCTGAGTCACATTAGCAGGATCTCTGATCCTCGTGGGGAGAATAGGTTTTGGGTGGCAGGTGGTGGGGTAGCACTAGTGCCACAATCAGGAGTGAGAGGGTGGTGGAGACTAAGAGGGGAAGAGGGCCTGGGGATGAAGGACACAGAGGGAAGGGCTGGAGAAGTGGCAGGTGAGAAAGTGCAGCAGAAGTAAAGAATTCTACAGCAGTGGAACTCTGAGATTTAAATATGTGTTTTTAAAGATCTTTAATAAACGATCTAGAGCCTAGCAGGTTGTTCTGTGGACCTGCTTAAAAACTAATTGCCTCCTTATGTTAATCAGTTTAAAAAAAATAATATGTCTTGATAAAATGTGCACACCACTTAGATGTGAATTATTCCCATCAATGTAGGCTATGCAGGAGCACTAGTGAAGGACATTGTAACTGCACTGAACACTTGGAACTCTGAGGCTGTACATGCTGCTGGTTGAAATACACTAACAAACTGCTTCCACGTCCTTTTTTGTATTGAGGATGTGGGGGACTCATACAGACAGGTTCTGGACTGTGGAGTGCAGCTCGTTTTACAGTACAAAAACCTGGAATCACAGACATGCTGTTTGGGAAAGTTAAGACTTAGGAGCTTTGTGAGTCTGAGCACAGTGCTCACATATCTATCCGGACCAGGGGGCCCAATCTTT
>NW_011889159.1:923371-924080 GCF_000151845.1 Pteropus vampyrus
GCGATGAGGGGCCCGGGTCCAGGTCACGACTCCTATTCCCCCGGATAGCCCCGACTCTCCGGTCTGAGCATCACCCCGAGGTCCGCCAACAGCCCCACCCCCACCGACCCCCCATCCGGGAAGAGCCCTCGGGGATTCTTTCTGGTTTTGTTTTCGGTTTACACCGAAAAGGCTTTGGCCAACCACAGCCACAGCCCGTAGGGCTCTCGAGAGGCGAGGCCGAGCGGGCGGAGCTGACCACGGGGGCGGGGACAGGGTCTCACACGTACCAGTGGCTTTCCGGATGCGACGTGGGGCCGGACGGGCGCCTCCTCCGCGGGTACCATCAGTTCGCCTACGACGGCGCGGATTACATCGCGCTGAACGAGGACCTGCGCTCCTGGACCGCGGCCGACGTGGCGGCTCAGAACACCCGGCGCAAGTGGGAGGAGAGCCGATGGGCGGAGCACGAAAGGGCCTACCTGGAGGGGGAGTGCGTGGAGTGGCTCCGCAAATACCTGGAGAAGGGCAAGGAGACGCTGCTGCGCGCAGGTGCGAGGGGCCGCGGGGCCTCCCCTCTCCCTCGGGGCCGGGGTCGCCTCCAAGGATGGAGGAAAGTGGGACCAGAGCACCCACCTCCTGTGGGTCGGGAAAATGAGTCCGTGTGGGTTTTCAGATCCGGTACCAGAGGGCGGCTCGCCCAGAGGGCCCACCTTCCCTCAGGGACAAT
>NW_011889159.1:924130-924463 GCF_000151845.1 Pteropus vampyrus
CCTTCCCTCAGGGACAATGAGGGGTGCTGTCTTCGGGGGAAGGAGACTATCTCGGGAATAACTGGTCAGCGAGCGGTTCCCTTTGACTGTGGCAGCTGCTCTGAGAACTCTGGGGACTTTTTCTCTGAGAACTCCGGGGCCATGTTCGCTGCCCCACACCCAGTGGGTTTGAGGTCTGACTCTAGCTTTTCTGAGTCATTTGGCCCCCACCCAGGTCAGGACCAGGAATCTCTTCTCTCCCCTTCAGAGACCTATCTCTGACCCTGGCCTGTCTCAGCCTAATTCTAGAACTTTCTAAACAGTAGGAGATTATCCCAGATACCTACGTCCAGT
>NW_011889159.1:925668-926413 GCF_000151845.1 Pteropus vampyrus
CCCCTTCAGAGACCTATCTCTGACCCTGGCCTGTCTCAGCCTAATTCTAGAACTTTCTAAACAGTAGGAGATTATCCCAGATACCTACGTCCAGTGTGGTGTCTGGGTTTTATGCTCCCTTCTCCCACCCCATTTGTCCTGAGCATTCTCAGCATGGTCACAGTGGAGTGGGACATGGTCACATGGTCATGGTGGAGTGTTCCAGGAGGGATGTAAAGTTCCTGAATTTTCTGACCCTTCTCCTCAGACCCTCCAAAGACACACGTGACCCACCACCCCATCTCTGACCATGAGGTCACCCTGAGGTGCTGGGCCCTGGGCTTCTACCCTGTGGAGATCACCCTGACCTGGCAGCGTGATGGGGAGGACCAGACCCAGGACATGGAGCTCGTGGAGACCAGGCCCGACGGGAACGGGGCCTTCCAGAAGTGGGCGGCACTGGTGGTGCCTTCTGGAGAGGAGCAGAGATACACCTGCCACGTGCAGCATGAGGGGCTGCACAAGCCCCTCACCCTGAGATGGGGTAAGGAGGGGGCCCTGGGCACAGCGCCTTTTCTCAGAGGAAGCAGGAGCCCCTGGAGGACTTCAGCAGGGTTGGGGCTGAGGCCCCGGAGTCAGGGTCATCACCGTCTGTTCCCTTCTTAGAGCCTCCTCCTCCAGCCACCATCCCCATTGTGGGTGTCATTGCTGCCCTGGTCCTCCTTGGAGTTGTGGTCCTCCTTGGAGCTGTGTTTGGAGCTGTGAT
>NW_011889159.1:928383-929473 GCF_000151845.1 Pteropus vampyrus
GGGATCCTGCAATTTCTCATTTTAGATAAGTTCCTGTTGGAATTCTGCTCTGCTTGCTCACCATCTCTCCCTGCCCTTAGCTCTAGTGCTGGCTCTAGTCCAAACTCAGGGATTTATAAAGCAGAATCTACTTTAGATTTCTATTTGGTTGAAAAATAAAACCGGTAAATCAAAGGTCATTGTTTTCGGAAGTGAGAAATATAATTATGTGTTGTGGTGTGTGGGAGAATTGGTATGGCAGAAAGAGATGAGGGGAAGGAGGTGAGAGCAGCACTTGTGAGAAAAGTAGAGGTGGCATCGATGCAAATATGAGTGGACTTTGTGCCGAAGCTGCCTCAAAATAGCACGTGATCTGAGACCATATTAATAAAGATACTATCTCTAGAATAGGGAGGTGCTGTACGCTGATCATTCATTCAACCAATATTGGTTGTGTGCCAGATGTATGACACATTTTTTACATCTGGGAAACGTAAAAGTAAAAACAAAAATTGATGGTCTTGCAGAGCATATGTTCTAGTGTGAAGAGACAGACTACGTACTTGAAGCACAATAAATAAGAAAGGTGTTTATGTTAGAAGGGGATAAATGTTGTGGGGAAAAATGCAATGGGGATGATGATCCAGAGTGTGGAGATGTGGAAACAGGGAAGATGGCTGATTTCATCTGGGAGGTCAGCGTGAGCCTCCCCAGGAAGGCGACCTTGAGAAAAAGTTTGAAGGACATGAGGAATTATCCACAAGGATCCTGGACAGGGGAACCCGCAGTGGGAATGCCCCAGGCAGGAGTGTGTCTGTGGTTTCTGGAAGGAGGGAGGGGGCTGGCGTGGCTACAACAGAGAGTAATGGAGGTGAGACACAGGCACGGCCAGACCACGTGGACCTGGAGGATGTTAGGAGGGTGCTGACCTGTGCTCTGAGTGAGGTGAGAGTTACAAGACACTTTGGAGAAGAAGATGGACAGGTATGAGTTCTCCTTTAAAGGGATGGCTGTGGCTGCTGTGCTGAGAACAGGCTTGGGAGGCAAATGTCAGAGGAGGCAGTAGGGAAGCAGTAGGAAACTGCAGGGTTCCAGGCTGGAGATGCTTCCA
>NW_011889159.1:929523-929942 GCF_000151845.1 Pteropus vampyrus
GCCCTGACCGAGACCTGGGCGGGTGAGTGCGGGGTCGGGAGGGAACGGCCTCTGCGGGGCAGGAGCGAGGGGACCGCCCGGCGGGGACGCAGGACGCGGGGAAGGCGCGTCCCCACCGCCCAGGCCCAGAACCCCCGTCCCGTCCTGACCGTCCCGCGCTCCCCGCGCCCCCTGGTCGCTCCCGGCCCGTCGACCTCGGACCGGGACCCGCGCCGGGAGGAGGGCCGGTGGTCTCAGCCCCTCTCCGCCCCCAGGTTTCCACTCCCTGAGGTATTTCTTAACCGCCTGGTCCCGGCCCGGGAGCGGGGAGCCCCGCTTCGTCACCGTCGGCTACGTGGACGACACGCAGTTCGTGCGGTTCGACAGCGACGCCGCGAGTCCGAGGGCGGAGCCGCGGGCGCCGTGGATGGACCCGGTGG
>NW_011889159.1:932172-932674 GCF_000151845.1 Pteropus vampyrus
TGAGTGGACTTTGTGCCGAAGCTGCCTCAAAATAGCACGTGATCTGAGACCATATTAATAAAGATACTATCTCTAGAATAGGGAGGTGCTGTACACTGATCATTCATTCAACCAATATTGGTTGTGTGCCAGATGTATGACACAGTTTTTACATCTGGGAAACATCATTGAAGTAAAAACAAAAATTGATGGTCTTGCAGAGCATATGTTCTAGTGTGAAGAGACAGACTACATACTATAAGCACAATAAATAAGAAAGGTGTTTATATTAGAAGGGGATAAATGTTGTGAGGAAAAATGCAATGGGGATGGTGATCCAGAGTGTGGAGATGTGGAAAGAGGGAAGATGGCTGATTTGATCTGGGAGGTCAGCGTGAACCTCCCCAGGAAGGCGACCTTGAGAAAAAGTTTGAAGGACATGAGGAATTATCCACAAGGATCCTGGACAGGGGAACCTGCAGTGGGAACGCCCCAGGCAGAAGTGTGTCTGTGGTTTCTGGAA
>NW_011889159.1:933859-936439 GCF_000151845.1 Pteropus vampyrus
GTGATCCAGAGTGTGGAGATGTGGAAACAGGGAAGATGGCTGATTTGATCTGGGAGGTCAGCGTGAGCCTCCCCAGGAAGGCGACCTTGAGAAAAAGTTTGAAGGACATGAGGAATTATCCACAAGGATCCTGGACAGGGGAACCCGCAGTGGGAATGCCCCAGGCAGAAGTGTGTCTGTGATTTCTGGAAGGAGGGAGGGGGCTGGTGTGGCTACAACAGAGAGTAATGGAGATGAGACAGAGGCACGGCCAGACCATATGGACCTGGAGGATGTTAGGAGGGTGCTGACCTGTGCTCCGTGTGAAGAAGGAGTTACAAGACTCTTGAGAGTAGAAGAGGGATGTGGTATGATTTCTCCTTTAAAAGGATTGCTGTGACTGCTGTGCTGAGAACAGGCTTGGGAGGCAAACGTCCGGGGAGGCAGTAGGGAAGCAGTAGGAAACTGCAGGGTTCCAGGCTGGAGATGCTTCCATGGGGGGTGAGTGGTGGAGATAGTGGAAGTGGTGGGAGTCTGGGTACATTGTGAGGATGGATTTTACAGAGTTTTCTCGTGGGTTAATTTGGGGTATGAGAGTGAGGAGTCAAGGAGGGCATCTGAAATTCTGGGCTGTGCAAGTGGAAAGGTGCACTTGTCAGCAGAAATGGGGAAGACTGGAAGGAGCATATCTGAGGGGGTCATCACAGGCATTCATTTTAAGAGAGGTTGGAGCTGAGGTGTCTGTTAGACAGGTGACACATACAAATAATATTTAAAGCCTTGAGAACAGATGAGGTCACCGAGAGTGATGGCTATAGAAGAGAAACAAACAGGACTGAACACTGGACACCCCAGTGCTGAGTGATCTGATCAGACACCACAGACACACACAGAGCAGACGGCACAGTTCTGGCTCTACATCTAGAAGGCACACAGATCAGGGAGTTCAAACTTTCTTGTGCGCAGGAATCACCTGGGCACTTGGTTAACTCAGGAAGTTTGGAGCAGAGAATGTGATTCTGGATTTCTAACAAAGTGCTGATGCTGCTGGTCTTCAGGTGGCACTTTTAGTAGCAAGAATGTAACCAATATTTCTACATGGCTGTGCATCAGCCTTACGTACAGGGTTTGTTAAATAAATGATTCCTGGTCTTGTGTCTAATTCTGTGGGAAAATTGGTCTCGAGAGAGGTCTGAGTGTTTTGTAAGAAGTCCACAAGCAATCCTGGGGCTCAGCCAGATTGGGAACCACTGAGGTCAGTGACAGAGCTCAGGGAATGAGCAAACAATGGAATCCAAATTTTTACTTTTTAAAATAGAAACTGTGTATATATGTACACACACACATGATATTGAGGCCTCGTACTATTTTGGGGAAGGCACAGAGCAGGCTTGAGGCCACACAGCTAGGAACATTCATAATCCACCCCAAGGCAGGTCCTACATGGCAACCACTGCCCCAGCTTCTGAGCACAGATATCACTGCTCATATCACTGACTCCCCTGATGCTGGATACTGGACCCTGGGCCTAGGATTGCTATCACTACTGCTCTTGGCAACTGGATGTTGTTACTGCCACTCATGCCACTGTTATCAAATGCATTGTGCACAGTTCTAGCCTCTCTGTGTCACCATGTCCTGAGTCAGAGTCTGGCATGTGGTCACCTGACTGGTGGAGCCTCATGCCATGTCCAGCTGCAAGAGGGTTAGGGGAAGTGGGTTTCCCCCTTTTATGGAGTATAGTGGTGTCTTCCTCTCACCCAAACTATGTGTGGAATTCTCCTAATGTAGGAAGAGAGTTCAGGTGATGGGGGTGAGGGATGGAAAAAGAATGACAAATTTTAATTCTTAGAGCAAAGATCTGAGACTAGAACTTTTTCTGGTACTTTGTAGGCACTCAGGTTTGGCTGGAAGAACAAGTGACCAATAAATGACATTCAAGGTAGAAGTTTGCTTGCTTACTCCGAATTTCTTGGTGGGATGGTGAGGATTTTTCTTCCACTCATCCAATTCTCTGTACTCAGACACCACATACATAACCTACAATTCAGTTCAGTTCTGACATGAACTACCTGAAGTTAGCATCAGACCCCACACATTCGGGATCCATCCAGCAAGACTGCTCTCACTTCAGATACAAGTCTCAACTATTATATCCTCATGTTACCTGCACTTCTGTCTGACTTGGCTACAAAGTTAGGGGTCCCCCCACCCAAGTTCATTAGTTTGTTAGATCAAGTCACAGAACTCTGGAAAATGTTATGGTTATATTACAGTTTATTATAAAGGATACAAGTGAGTAGTAGCTAAATGAAGAGGTACATAGGGTGAGGTCTGGAAGGGTATTGAGCGCAAAAGCCTCTGTCACTGAATTAGAGTGTGTCGCCCTCCTAGCATATGAAATGTTTTGACCAGTTTGGAAGCTCTCTGAATTCTGTTGACTTAGGTTTTTTTTTTTTCTTTTAATAGAAGTTTTATTCAGTATGCATGATTGATTAAATTAATGGCCATTGGTGATTGAACTCGACCTCCATCTTCTCTCCCCATAGGTCAGGGAGTGAGGCTGAAAGTTGCAACCTTCTAATTATGACTGGTCTTTTT
>NW_011889159.1:936489-941937 GCF_000151845.1 Pteropus vampyrus
GGAAGGAGCATATCTGAGGGGGTCATCACAGGCATTCATTTTAAGAGAGGTTGGAGCTGAGGTGTCTGTTAGACAGGTGACACATACAAATAATATTTAAAGCCTTGAGAACAGATGAGGTCACTGAGAGTGATGGCTATAGAAGAGAAACAAACAGGACTGAACACTGGACACCCTAGTGCTGAGTGATCTGATCAGACACCACAGACACACACAGAGCAGACGGCACAGTTCTGGCTCTACATCTAGAAGGCACACAGATCAGGGAGTTCAAACTTTCTTGTGCGCAGGAATCACCTGGGCATTTGGTTAACTCAGGAAGTTTGGAGCAGAGAATGTGATTCTGGATTTCTAACAAAGTGCTGATGCTGCTGGTCTTCAGGTGGCACTTTTAGTAGCAAGAATGTAACCAATATTTCTACATGGCTGTGCATCAGCCTTACGTACAGGGTTTGTTAAATAAATGATTCCTGGTCTTGTGTCTAATTCTGTGGGAAAATTGGTCTCGGGAGAGGTCTGAGTGTTTTGTAAGAAGTCCACAAGCAATCCTGGGGCTCAGCCAGATTGGGAACCACTGAGGTCAGTGACAGAGCTCAGGGAATGAGCAAACAATGGAATCCAAATTTTTACTTTTTAAAATAGAAACTGTGTATATATGTACACACACACATGATATTGAGGCCTCGTACTATTTTGGGGAAGGCACAGAGCAGGCTTGAGGCCACACAGCTAGGAACATTCATAATCCACCCCAAGGCAGGTCCTACATGGCAACCACTGCCCCAGCTTCTGGGCACAGATATCATTGCTCATATCACTGACTCCCCTGATGCTGGATACTGGACCCTGGGCCTAGGATTGCTATCACTACTGCTCTTGGCAATTGGATGTTGTTACTGCCACTCATGCCACTGTTATCAAATGCATTGTGCACAGTTCTAGCCTCTCTGTGTCACCATGTCCTGAGTCAGAGTCTGGCATGTGGTCACCTGACTGGTGGAGCCTCATGCCATGTCCAGCTGCAAGAGGGTTAGGGGGAAGTGGGTTTCCCCCTTTTATGGAGTATAGTGGTGTCTTCCTCTCACCCAAACTATGTGTGGAATTCTCCTAATGTAGGAAGAGAGTTCAGGTGATGGGGGTGAGAGATGGAAAAAGAATGACAAATTTTAATTCTTAGAGCAAAGATCTGAGACTAGAACTTTTTCTGGTACTTTGTAGGCACTCAGGTTTGGCTGGAAGAACAAGTGACCAATAAATGACATTCAAGGTAGAAGTTTACTTGCTTACTCCGAATTTCTTGGGATGGTGAGGATTTTTCTTCCACTCATCCAATTCTCTATACTCAGACACCACATACATAACCTACAATTCAATTCAGTTCTGACATGAACTACCTGAAGTTAGCATCAGACCCCACACATTCGGGATCCATCCAGCAAGACTGCTCTCACTTCAGATACAAGTCTCAACTATTATATCCTCATGTTACCTGCACTTCTGTCTGACTTGGCTACAAAGTTAGGGGTCCCCCCACCCAAGTTCATTAGTTTGTTAGATCAAGTCACAGAACTCTGGAAAATGTTATGGTTATATTACAGTTTATTATAAAGGATACAAGTGAGTAGTAGCTAAATGAAGAGGTACATAGGGTGAGGTCTGGAAGGGTATTGAGCGCAAAAGCCTCTGTCACTGAATTAGAGTGTGTCGCCCTCCCAGCATATGAATGTTTTGACCAGTTTGGAAGCTCTCTGAATTCTGTTGACTTAGGTTTTTTTTTTTTTCTTTTAATAGAAGTTTTATTCAGTATGCATGATTGATTAAATTAATGGCCATTGGTGATTGAACTCGACCTCCATCTTCTCTCCCCATAGGTCAGGGAGTGAGGCTGAAAGTTGCAACCTTCTAATTATGACTGGTCTTTTTGGTGACCAGCCCCAATCCTGAAGCTATCTTAACCAAGAACCATATCAAGAGTCATCTCATTGGCATCCCAAAGACACTCTTATCACTCAGAAGATTCAAGGGTTTTAAGGGCTTTGTGCCAGAAACCAGGGACAAAGACCATTATTATACCACTGGTCTTTGACCACAGATTCATTAATAGCAAAAAGATCATAACAGTTAAAAGATGCTGGCATGTTACTAGGATCCCATTCAGTCATTGACAATTAGTTCAGTCCATCATCTACTTGAGGATATTTACATGGTCCATAAATTTACAAAAATTGCTCAACATTTTTATTTAATCAGAGGAGAAACTCAAAATAAACTGTATTGTTATATCAATGCCCACCTCACAGAATGACTAAAATGAAAAAGACATTCAATCATTGGCAAGAATTGGGACTAATTATTTCCCTTATATATTGCTAGTGGCAGAGTAAATTGATTCGAGTACTTTGAAAAATTCTTTGTTGGTATCTAGTAAGTCCAAACCCTGGCATTTCTACTTCTAGTTATATACCCAATAGACGTGAATGAAAATGTGTGCCAAAATATATAAAGAAATTATTCATGATTTGTAAAATCTGGGTATAATAGAAATGCCTGTGAACAAGAAGTATGGTCTCTTCATATAATGGAACCCCTTGTAGCCATGAGAGTGAATAAACTACAACCACACAGAGCCCTGGGGATGAGACCCGGAAACATTATGTTGAGTGAAGGAGGCAGATACAGAAAGTTGTCCACTGTAATATTCTATTCTACCAAATACAGAATTCATCTATGTTGTTAAAAATCAACGTAATGCTTACTAGGGGGAGAATTTGTGACTGAATAAGATTCAAGAGGGTTTCCTGGGATGCTGGAAATGTTGAACCTTGATGTGGGTGTTGTTTATTCCAATGTTCACTTTGTGAAAATCCACAGTATATTTAGATTTGTCCACCTCTTTCTATGGGTGTGTTAACCTAAAAATTTCAGTCCAGTAGTCATAATAACTGCTTTCTTGCTATCTTTGCAAACAGTCCTTTGGGACACAATTTTGCTTCAGGTCCAGTCCAAAGGTTATTTTGCCCTGTTTTAACATTTCAAAGGTTTGAGGCATAAGATGTGCAAAGCAGTTCCTCTGGCCTGGCAGCTCCAGCTCTATATTAAGGTGGCTCCATTTATTATTATTATTTTTTTTTGATATTTCCCTCCTTTGATCAATATCTTTGCTTAAAAGTATCACTGACGAATCACTGGAAAGCAGTGCCGGTCAGTTATTAAAAGCATCGTTGGTCCTTCATTGTTAGGGAGGCTCATTTTTGGTGTGTTATGCCACTATTAGTCTCTGGTCGCCAGGAAGCTCATTCCTGATATGTCATATCTCACGTAGGAGGGATAGCCTTAGACTACATTTGAGCAACAAGAGTGCCAGAACAGAGCAGGGCTTTACTGTCATGTTCCTGTAAGGACACCTTATGTAGTTTCTTGAGGTGTCTTATATAAAGTCTGATAGGTCTGTTCAGAAACGTTGAGCAACCATTATCAGAGTGGTGTCCTTTTAACATCAAGATATGCAAAACAAAATTTATAACAGCAAAAATTTTATCATAACAAACAAAATGTTGAGTTCAATTCGATGCAGAACAAGGCAAATTTCCCCGAGTATGGGGGGCGGGGCGGAGGGGCGGGGGGCAGCTGGGCAGACCAAGGCCTGTGCCAAGAGAAGAGGTGCCTTTGATGTAGAGTGTGGAAAAAATTCCAGACACATGCAAAGTTAGGGACAAAAGGAAAGTTTATTAGAAAAGGGGTAACACTCCCCAGACAGAGTATAGTCTCCTCTCAGAGGCAGAGAATGAGAGGGACAGTGAGAGGGATAGACAGAGTAAAGGCATTGAGAGGGACCCAGAGTGTTCAGGGAATTCAGTTTATGTGTCATTCTTCAGTTCCCATGTCCTTTCATATGGACATACTGTGAGGAAAGGGAAGAGTATGTAGTGTGAAAGGCCTGCTGGCAGCTCCCACCCTTTAATCTATAGGTTCCCCATAGTTTTAGCCATAGGGAATGACTCTGTTGGTTCCCATTTTCCCTTCACAGGTATGGGAAGTGGGCTGTTAGCAATCTCAGTAGAAATCTTCCTTTGTTCTGAAGGTGTCCTCCTGGCCTGGCCACGGGGTTGATCAGCATATTGCAGTCTCAGATTGTGGCTTAACAGGTTAATTCTCTTGCCTCCTCCCTACATTAAATTTGAAGAATAGATTTGAACCGGGTAGCAATAACTGAGGGCAGTTAGCTGAAGTTATTAAAAAACCTTGAGGTCCACTGGGCACTGTAATTAATCATTTGGCTTGTACCTGAATTTTATTTAGTTCTATTTTATCAGAGGTGTTTTATCCAAGTAAAGCAAAAAGTATTAACAAGAGAGCAAACCCCGCCTTGCTTAGCTAAGATATGGCCAAGAGCAATTCTGTTGTCTAATATAGTCCACATAAGAGAATTTAAAGATTTCTCTGGTTGGCTACTGTTTTAGTGGTAGCGCCAGCAATTTCCACTAGGGTTTTTGATACGTTTATAATCATGTATGTTTTTCATTTTATTACCTGCCCAGGGAAAAAGCATTCTTCCAAATCTGGTGGTACCTTCATTGGGGATGACATCGCCAGACACTAAACATCCTTGACTCTGTGTAATTACGTTAGGTAGTCAGGCATGAGCGACAGGAGCAAAGCCCAGCTCTGTAACCATGGAAACTTCCCTTGAAGACCTTCCTTAAGTACCTCCCAGAAATACCTCCCTCTTAGGGTTATAAATTATCCCAAATCTCAGTGCACAAAGGCCATAAAAGCTGCTGGCTAAACCAGCTACAAACTCGTGCGCAGAAAGTACTGCCCCTAACTTCAGTCTCATTATGCCATCATTATAATATCCTGACTATGCCTGGAAGTTCGTGAATCTAATTATAACAGACTGACTTCTGGGTAAGAACATGCAAACTAGGCAAAGATATAGCGGCTGACTATCAGTCAAGGTGACCTCACATAGGGATCATCTGGACCTTCCATCACAGCCCAAATATAAACAGAACTTCCCATTTCTGCACCGTTACAGCGTTCCTGGCTGGAAACCTGCCCCTTCCTTTGGGGTGTATTGTCTTATATCTTCACCTTCTGAAGTCCACAGGGCTGCAGCCTTCCCTTAGCTCCTGATTCCTCGAACCGGGCAGCAGTCCTGGCTCCGCCCTGGCAATTGGCACCCCCGGTTGGGGGAGAAACCTAGAGGCCATTCATGGTCTAAGTCCCTTTCTTCACCAGCGATCTATACAATTGGAAACACCAGAACCTCTCATTCTCAGAAAATCTCCAGGGATTAATCTCTCTCCTAGAGACTATTTTCTTTACCCACCAGCCGACTTGGGATGATTGTCAGCAACTTCTCCAGGTCCTGTTTACCTCAGAGGAGCGGGAACGAATCCTGAGGGAGGCTGCAAGGATGGTATTAGAGCACATCGGGCAGCCTTC
>NW_011889159.1:941987-944306 GCF_000151845.1 Pteropus vampyrus
CAGGAGAAGCACAACATTCCAAGGTGCAGATGATAAAACTGTCTACTAGGCCCTGTTTGATCCGAGAGTCCTGGGATACATTTATCTTTGTACAAAACATTAACGGCTAACTTCTGCTTCTTGTAATCTGTTTATTCAAGGATGTAGTTGGAGGCTTTACAAGCTGCCTCCTCTGGAAGCTCGGGGCTGATCTCCTCTAACCCTGAGTGGTAGAGAGTCAGTCGCTGGCCGGCTAATAAAAGCTCATAATTAATCTCAATTGGCTCCGTAGGTCTTAGAATCGTTCGCACCATAACATTTGGAGGCCCCAGCGAGATCTCTCCAGCGGGGGAGATCTCCTAAGACCCACGACTCCGGCCGCCTTGGGCGAGGACCTGCCCATCCAGGGGATGGCCACTGAGAGACGTTCCTCAGCCTCAGACGCCAGGCAGACTTGCCCAGGAGGGCCGGTGGACAAAAAGGTTTGATTCTGTAACAATTGGGCACGAGCCATCTGGAGCAGCTTCACCGGTGAGTAAGACTGCGCTTGGATCTGTCTGTCGGTTGGCCCTAAAGAGAACTAGTGGAAGGCTGGACGCAGCAATACTTCCCTAGTCCAGCCAAGGTCTGAGACGTGAGTCTTGACTCCAGGTATTCGGTTTTCTGGTGCGCTAGCGTTTTGTGTTACCTGTAGTTTGTCTTGTCTGTCTGTATTGTGTCTGCCTGTCCGGACGAGCCGAATGTACTGTAACCCTCCTATTGCTTTAGCCTTCAAGTTTACTTAGTTTGATTCTTTCCTTAGGTCTGGACTCCGTGGCCCTGCCCGACTGGACGTTCGGTCAGAGGCTGATCCTAACCCTGGCTTATTTGGCTTTTGTGGGGATTTTCTCTTTTCTTGCCTGTCTTTACTAACATGGGTCAGGCTTCCTCCTCAAATCGTCCTACCCCCTTGCAGTGCCTCCATAACCAATTTAAGGATTTTAAGAGACGAGCCCAAGTCTACGGAGCTAATGTCACTCCCTTCGACCTCCAAAGGTTCTGCCAGTTAGAGTGGCCCACATTTGGAACAGGGTGGCCATCAGAAGGGTCACTTGACCTGCAAGCAGCCTTTCAGGTGCGGGATATCATCTACAGAGATCCTGGCCACCCTGATCAGGCTCCATATATCGCTGTGTGGGTCGATATCATTTCTGATGCCCCCAAGTACTTGAAGGGCTGCCGCTGCGGTCAAGAGTCAAGGGCGACTCCCAAGCCTGTCCTTCTCTCAGCACTGAAGGGGCAAAAGGAGAAACTGTCCAGACAGACACCTAACTCTCTTTACCCTGTCTTACAGGAACTTCCTGAGGACCCCGAGATCTCTACTCCTCCCCCTAACTCCCCTTGTAACCCATTCCTACCTCTGTCCAATTGGGAGGCAAAACCTCTCTGGAGCCCTCCCCATACCCGCACTGGAGCTGTGTATAGGCCCCCACAAGACCCTGACCCTGCTCCTGATTCCTCGAACCAGGCAGCAGTCCTGGCTCTGCCCTGGCAATTGGCACCCCCGGTTGGGGGAGAAACCTAGAGGCCATTCATAGTCTAAGTCCCTTTCTCCACCAGTGATCTATACAATTGGAAACACCAGAACCCCTCATTCTCAGAAAAACCCCAGGGATTAATCTCTCTCCTAGAGACTATTTTCTTTACCCACCAGCCGACTTGGGATGATTGTCAGCAACTTCTCCAGGTCCTGTTTACCTCAGAGGAGCGGGAATGAATCCTGAGGGAGGCTGCAAGGATGATATTAGAGCCCAACGGGCAGCCTTCCACCGATCTGGCCCGCAACCAGCATGTTTTCCCGAACACCCGTCCGCCTTGGGACCCCAACACCGACCAAGTTAAGGAGGCTCTCCAACGGTATCTCCAGCTTCTGCTCCAGGGCCTCCGGCCTGCCGCCTGATGACCCATTAACTTATCTAAGGTAAGCGAGGTCATCCAAACTAAGGATGAATCACCAGCGCTGTTCCTGGAACGACTCTTAGAGTCGTACCGGTTATATACCTCTATTGACCCAGAGGACCCTAATAATAGGAGGGCTGTAAATTTAGCCTTTGTCAGTCAGTCGGCCCCAGATATTAGAAAGAAACTGCAGAGGATGGAAGGGTTTGAAGGAAAGAACCTGTCTGAACTGGTTGAGATAGCCCAATGAGTATTCAACAATAGAAGTGAGGTAGATATAGCACAGACCAAGAAGATGACCAAGGTCCCGCTTACAACCATGCAAGGAGCCAATCCAAAGGGACCCACAGGAAAAGGCAGAGGCCAGGGACAGGCACCCAGAGTGAACAATGGACCTAGGAG
>NW_011889159.1:944496-945046 GCF_000151845.1 Pteropus vampyrus
TGGGAGAGTGAACTGGGTGGGAGAGATCATTACATATCTCTCAGCCGCCCTATTCAGCCTGTATGTACTAACCTAGGAAGCTGTAACCCTGTAACTCTCACCGTAAAACAATGGAATGCATAGGCCTGGACTACAGGGAAAACATGGGGCCTTCGGTTATACGTATCGGGAGTTGATCCGCCGCTTCTCACCTCTACCAATAGGACCCAATCACCTACTAAACCCCTTGATCCCTTTGCCCCTGCCATCTCTACCTCAACCCACGCCCCCAAAGGGACTACCTCTGCCCCTTAACTCCTTGGAAAGTGCTGTCCCCATCACTCCCACTATTCAGAGCATCCCGAGACCACCACAACTCCCTTGCAGAGGCAGTCTTACAGAATAGGAGAGGACTGGATCTCCTCTTCCTGAAACAGAGAGGTCTCTGTGTGGCTCTGGGTGAAACCTGCTGTTTCTATGCTAATCATTCAGGTGTTATTAGAGATAGTTTAGCCCTGGTCAGACAGAGACTCCGTGACAGAGAAGAACAACGTCAGCAGACAGGGTCTTG
>NW_011889159.1:945096-946247 GCF_000151845.1 Pteropus vampyrus
TATGCTAATCATTCAGGTGTTATTAGAGATAGTTTAGCCCTGGTCAGACAGAGACTCCGTGACAGAGAAGAACAACGTCAGCAGACAGGGTCTTGGTATGAGAACCTGTTCAGTGGATCCCCTTGGTTAACTACACTGCTTACCTCCATCACAGGACCCCTAATGCTGGTATTTCTGGGGTTGCTTTTTGGCCCGTGTGTAATTAATTGGATCACTGCCTATGTCAGAAAGCGGGTCCAGGCAGTAAAACTCACGGTCCTCAGAATAAACTATCAACCACTCCAAGTCGGAGAATCAATGATTTGATTTCCCTTCAAAAACCAGTGGGGAATGTAAAAATGGAAATTCTCCGGTTTCAGGGAGGTGGTATCTCCAGGTGCTAGCCCCAGGAGAAGCACAACATTCCAAGGTGCAGATGATAAAACTGTTTACTAGGCTCTGTTTGATCTGAGAGTCCTGGGATACATTTATCTTTGTACAAAACGTTAAGGGCTAACTTCTGCTTCTTGTAATCTGCTTATTCAAGGATGTAGTTGGAGGCTTTATAAACTGCCTCCTCTGGAAGCTCGGGGCTGATCTCCTCTAACCCTGCGTGGTAGAAAGTCAGTAGCCGGCCAGCTAATAAAGGCTCATAATTAATCTCAATTGGCTCCGTGGGTCTTAGAATCGTTCGCGCCATAACAAAAGGAAAAAAGGAACGTGTAAATTATATAGGCTTGGTACGGAATCTTGGATTAGATGTTCACAGCAGACGTCATCTGCTGTTCTGTTGGTTGAGCAGTTCACTTAGGTGTTAAGAGCTTTCTTAAATTAGGTAACATGAATCCAAGAGTCAACACTTTTACATTTCGTGGCGCATGGATTAGTTCAGATGACCTGAAATCTGGGGGGATAGGTAGAAAGGAAAAGATAAATGTTTTAATTTTGTTTACAAAGGTATAGTTTACCAAATTGCTGTAGGTCATATGTAGTTTAGGAAACATTTTTCTTATATCTGGAAAACAAGAATTAAAATCCAATAATATTTTATATAAAAATTATAATATCCTTACCAGTTTATTTAGTCCCATGCTATTAATTCTTGTTGATCTTGGTCTTCTTGTTAATAGTTTCATGAATCTAGTTTTTCCCTAGAGTTCACCTAGTTCAGT
>NW_011889159.1:946297-947936 GCF_000151845.1 Pteropus vampyrus
CTTCTCAACCCACCCCACATACAGTTCCTGAAAACTGCCACACTCAACCCAGCCACCCTACTGCCTGATGATGACCCTCGCCAACCCCTACATGACTGTCTTGAGGTCCTAGAGAATGTCACCTACACCAGACCAGACCTGACAGGCAGCCCTTGGCCAATCCCAGACACTACTCTATTTACGGATGAGAGTAGCTTCATCTCAGAAGGAGTCAGGTATGCTGGGGCTGCAGTGGTTACCACTGAGACTGTCATCTGGGCACAAGCCCTAAGCCATGGAACTTCAGCTCAGTGGGCTGAACTAGTAGTAGTGACTCAAGCTCTGTGGTAGAGTAAAAACAAAACTGTTAAAATCTATACGGACAGCAGGTATGCCTTTGCCACGGTACATATATGTGAGGCGTTATATAAGGAAAGGGGGCTACTGACCTCAGGAGGAAAAGAAATCAAGAATAAGGAAGAAATACTAGTCCTGCTTGAGACAATTTGGCTGCCAAAGAAAGTGGCAATCATCCACTGCCCAGGGCACTAGAACTCGGGCTCTGAGGTAGCACAAGGCAACTCCTTCACTGATCAGACAGCAAAGGAGGCTGCCCGAAAACCAGTGGGGCTAATTGACATTCTGCAGGCCCTACCTCCCAGAGTGCTAACAGACACCCCTATCTACACTCCAGGGGAAGTTGAACTATGCAACAAGCTGGGAGGAAAAGAGGAATCTACTGGGTGGGTTAGGATTCCCGACGGCTGCATTGTGGTACCTGAGGCCTTGGGCCGAGACCTTATAACCCAGGTTCACGAGAGCACTCACTTGAGAGGGACCAAGTTAACTGAACTGATGAAAAGAGACTATTACATCCTGGGGCTGCAATGAATGGCTAAGCAGGTATCAGCCCGATGCCACATCTGTGCACAAGTGAATCCAGGGCCCTCCAAGGAAGTACAACAAGGGACGAGGCTTTGTGAACAGGCACCGGGGGAGCATTGGGAGTTGGATTTCACTGAGGTGAGCCAGGAACCTTCAGATTGAAGTACTTGCTTGTGTTCATTGACACTTTTTCAGGATGGACTGAACCCTTCCCCACCAAGCAGGAGACAGCTCAGGTAGTAGCAAATAGTGCCTCAGAAATAGTGCCTCGATTTGGCCTGCCCATAACACTGGGGTCTGACACGGCCTGGCGTTCATCGCCCAGACCAGCCCATCTCCAGCAAAGGTGTTAGGGATCAGTTGGAAATTGCATTGCATTTATAGATCGCAGAGTTCAGGGCAAGTAGAAAGAATGAATAGAACCTTGAAAGAAACCCTAACTAAGTTCAAGCTGGAAACTGGGGAAAACTGGGTGAGTCTCCTCCCTTTCGCCCTGTTAAGGGCACGGTGCACACCCTATTGTAAGGGCATCACGCCTTATGAAATAATGTTTGGAAGACCCCCTCCTCTCCTCCCTAAGTTAGGGGAAGAAGGACTAACAGAAGTTCATAATTTTTCACTGCTTAAGTCTTTGCAGGCCCTCCATCTCGCACGGCGGGAGATCCACCAACTGGTTTCTGCCACCAGAACAACCGCTCAGCATCCAGTCCAGCCACACAACCACGCTCCAGGCGATTGGATCTGGGTGAAGAAGGTACAGCCTGCTTCTCTTGAG
>NW_011889159.1:948983-950957 GCF_000151845.1 Pteropus vampyrus
AATTATAAGAGGTAAAATTCTTTCTTTCTCTCTTCCCATTCTGAAATAACCAGGACAAAATTATTTTCACTTCTCTTAATGAAAACATATATCCATATCTCATACCAATTAGCATTCTTTTGATTGGCAAATTTATGAATATATTTCATAATCTCTAGAAACATAGACTTTTTGACTGGTAAATATATTTCATAATATTTAGAAACGTGAGCTTCCTCAACATAACACATTTTTATTAAGAGACCCAAATATCTTTAGCTTTTCTGTATTAGGAAGCCCAAAGTAGGTAAAGTTAGATTCATTTAGCAATTAATATTTCAGCATTTTATCTTACTTGAAAATGATATAGATATTCAATAATTTTCATCTTTTTACTTAACTTAATAAAACTCTAAGGTTTCAAATTACCAAAACACTTCGGGAAACTATTTTTAAGTAAACATTTATTGCTGAAAAGTTTCACCAAAAACCTTTTATGTTATTTACTTCCATTTAATTTATTAATGCTCAATAATTATACTTAGACTACTTATGAAAATTTTATGAGACATTACATAAAGTCAATTATTACTCCCTATTTTCCTTAATTTATGTAAGCTTGCATTTTTTTTAAGCCAATTAAACATAGCTCTTTATATAAACCAAATTCTAGTATTTTACTCTGGAGGTAGACATACATACACATATATAGACAGACATAACCGGAGACTCGATAGTTTTGTTAAATTTTTTTAGCCACGAGACAGGTACAATAAGGCAAAACCCCCATTAATTTATGACGGTTGGAATAAGTTAAGTTTATTCATTCAGGTAGCTGAGGCTCTAAGATTTGTCTTTGTCCTTGACATTTTTGTTAAGGAGACTGGGGATGCTGCTTAGGCAAAGGAACTTTTTTAGCTTCTTGTGTTTTTAAAAAGCTTTCTTCTCTTCTCCCCCTCTTTTTTTTTGGTTTGTTTAGCCTCAGGCAGTTGTGGGCCATGTTTACATTTCTGATTATCTGTTAGGAAGGCCTTGAAAGTTATTGAGAATTAGAAAAATCCTATTAGATTTCTCATTTTGCCAAATTTCTGATCATAGAGTTATTAAATTATTTTAACCATTTTGTCAGGTTTCAGGCAGGAAAAACAGTATGACATTTTAAAGAACCTATTCAAATGGCCAAAAATTATTCATTTATTAGAAACTTCTGCTTATGAATCAAGGAATGCTTTCTACTGTCCCAGAGAGGTTTGGATTCCTTTTCTTATGATATATTTTTCTTATGACCAGCAACATAACAGACAGACAAGAAAAGGAAACAAAAGCATGGAATAATCAAATGGGTACTCACCCACTGGGAAACCCCCAGAGAGCTACCCGCCCCTAGGACACTTCTTACAAGCAAAAGCTGTGAAAAGTCACTCCTGAGAAAAAAGATTCTTCGGTGTGTGGTAACAAGCTTCTGTGGCATCTTGCCACATGCCAGCATCTGCGGCAATTCATCCCTTTGTGTGAAAAACCCTTTTCTTGAGGATGTTAGCTCTGAACTTGATACGGGACATCTCTTGTAAAAGTCTTAATCTTTTAGCAGGAAATGAAATGGAACATCTCTTGCAGAGATGTTCTTAATATTTTTAGTAAACCTAGTTAAGTTTTCTTCCCTCCTTTCTTTAGGAAAAAGGCTCTCTCCCTCAAATCCCTATAATTGTCCTGAAACTGGTGACTCAGATCCTCTGGCTATTGATAAAGGTCATCTGCCCATTGTTAGCAGAAATGGTGTTAAGCCAGACAGGGCCCTTAGAGTCTGAGAAGGGAGGGGACTTTAGGCCAAAGGTCTTTTTTTTTTTTTTTTTTTTACTCTTTAAGAAATATATTAACCAAGCCTGTTTCCCTTTACTCACTTAACAGGCAAATCAATAATAGAAATTAATAGATGTATGATTTAAATAACGAGTTTGTATCTTCTTTTCCTTGTCTAGGGACTGAGGTGGCACT
>NW_011889159.1:952279-953597 GCF_000151845.1 Pteropus vampyrus
TACTCACTTAACAGGCAAATCAATAATAGAAATTAATAGATATGTGGTTTAAATAACCAGTTTGTATCTTCTTTTCCTTCTCTAGGGACCAAGGCAGCACTTCAGCAGGAAACCCAAAACCTTGCTCTGACTAAGGCAGAAAGGGAAAGAGCTCTGTGAAATCCCAATAGGCAGGGACTTTGACCCTCCTCAGCAGGAAGCAGATACAGAAGAGACCTCCCGTCCCTCAACATTCATACAAATAATAAGGGGGTTCATGGCTCTTAGAAAAGAGTTAGGCAGGAAAGTTAGTTAGGGGGTTTTGGGTCTGTCAACAAATACATTGAGGTCATCCTATCCTAGAAGGGGTCCACCCTGATCTGCCCCAAATTAAGCAAGCCAGAAGTCATTTTTAGGCTAAAAGTAACTTCCACAAAGAAATAAGCAGGGAATTAGGTATTAGTTTAAGCCAGTCACTCGCACCTGCGCAACGAAGCCCCCAATGACCTTCAACTCACCTGAGTCTTATCATACCACCTTTATAATATGATGCATATGCCCAGAAATTCATTAATATCATTCTAACAGACTGAATTCTGGGAATGAACATGTGCAGAAAGCAAATGACTGAGTCCTGTCAATCTTAATTGTCAATCAAGGAAGCCCACCCCTCTAAGAAAAGTCACCAGCCATAGCAAATAGGGATAAAAACCCCAAAGGCTTTGTTACTAGGCCTTTTGAGCCACGCTTCTCTTGCTCGGGCCCACTTCCACGTCTGGAAGTGTATTTTCCCTTCTAATAAAGCTTTTCTTTTCTGCTGTATTTTGTTCTGTATCTTGCTCAAGTCTTTGTTTGAGACATTAAGAACCTGGACAACGCGCCAGGAGAGGACTCCCACTCTCTGGTGACAAGTTGATTTTGAAGGGAAGGTTTTAGTGGTGAGACATTCAGTTGGAATAATGCTTGAGGGGCTGACAGGAAAATGAAATGGCAGACACCAATTTTATTGCAGGGAGCACACTTCTGCTCTCCTTTTGCTCCTTTTCTGTTCCCCAGGGGACTGCATGGGCTCCACATATATCAGAGTGCAATAGTGGCAGTCACCCACACATGCGTGATACAATAGGTGAATTATGTTTACATAGCATTCTAAATCCGAAGTCCTATTCCTAGTAGGGAGCCTGGATCTCAGCCAGACCTGGGACCAGCCAAGCCTGGGCCCACAAGGGAAAACCTCTCTTGAGGGCAAAACCTTCTTAATCGCAAATAAATGTATTTGACCTTAACCAGAAAGGGAGGAAGGTTTGAATTTAAGATGGTTTTACAGTCATGGAGACAG
>NW_011889159.1:954367-954971 GCF_000151845.1 Pteropus vampyrus
TTTTGAGCCACGCTTCTCTTGCTCGGGCCCACTTCCACGTCTGGAAGTGTATTTTCCCTTCTAATAAAGCTTTTCTTTTCTGCTGTATTTTGTTCGGTATCTTGCTCAAGTCTTTGTTTCAGACATTAAGAACCTGGACTACGCGCCAGGAGAGGACCCCACTCTCCGGTGACAAGTTGATTTTGAAGGGAAGGTTTTAGTGGTGAGACATTCAGTTGGAATAATGCTCGAGGGGCTGACAGGAGAATGAAATGGCAGACACCAATTTTATTGCAGGGAGCACACTTCTGCTCTCCTTTTGCTCCTCTTCTGTTCCCCAGGGGACTGCATGGGCTCCACATATATCAGAGTGCAATAGTGGCAGTCACCCACACATGCGTGATACAATAGATGAATTATGTTTACATAGCATTCTAAATCTCAAGTCTTATTCCTAGAAGGGAGCCTGGATCTCAGCCAGACCTGGGACCAGCCAAGCCTGGGACCCACAAGGGAAAACCTCTCTTGAAGGCAAAACCTTCTTAATCGCAAATAAATGTATTTGACCTTAACCAGAAAGGGAGGAAGGTTTGAATTTAAGATGGTTTTACAGTCATGGAGACAG
>NW_011889159.1:955021-955627 GCF_000151845.1 Pteropus vampyrus
CTTTTATTTGACAAGCTTCCTGTGTAACTAACATACCAAATGAGCCTAATTAGTTTAATTTCCCTTTTTTACAAAGAGAAATTTTCTTTAATTATTTTTTAAAAAATTTCTTTTGAAATATTTTTCTTTACTTTTGCCACAAGCCAGTTATCCTTGTGGTAACTTTTCTGACAGCTCCTGCTTAAATCCCAAAAGGTCAGGAGGGTTGAGAGGTCCCGCTTTCAGGGTCTGTATTTGCACTGAAAATCAGGATCGAGCAAGCTTTTACCCTTCTGCTCCAAGGGAGGTTTCTGTCCTCCCTGAGCTCGCCTTAGGAGAATTTTTTTTTGAAATGTTTCAGGGGCCCTCTGGGATATTCCAGTTTTTCCTAGGTCAACAAGACTTAATTTAGAATCTGATCTTGGGAGGTTTGTCAAACATATCAAAAGTTTTAAAACATTTCATCAAATAGAATCCTAGGTCATTGTGAAACAATATCTAACAAAACAATACTCAATTATGTATTTAACCAAAGGGATAACAAAAGATTTTAAACAGAAATACATAAAGTTACATAGCTGTAAGCAAAATTTTAGCTCTTTTAATATTAAGAAGACTTGGTCTACT
>NW_011889159.1:955677-957743 GCF_000151845.1 Pteropus vampyrus
GGCAAAACCTTCTTAATCGCAAATAAATGTATTTGACCTTAACCAGAAAGGGAGGAAGGTTTGAATTTAAGATGGTTTTACAGTCATGGAGACAGCAGTCCACGAAATGGTGAGCACAAAAGAGGCTCTGTAGGTATTATACCTGGTTTCAGGGGGTGCTGGACCATGAAGGTGAGGTCACTTAGGCTTCTTTATAGTTACCAAGATATGTTAATCTAAAAATAAAAAGGCTTTCAACATGAGAGTCAACAAGCATATATTTGAGATTAAAAAAAAAAAAAGAGAATAGCTATTTGGGAAGTACCAACTCATGCAGAAGTCCAAGTTATGTTCTGATTAGAAAACAAAGGCAGTGCGTATTTATGAGAAAGGGAAGGGGAACAATTATATCAATAAAAAGAAGGCATTTCTATTGGTGCAGATAACATTCATACACGCTAAATCTAAACAATTAAAAAATTTTTTCAGTCCAGTAGTGAAAATAACTGCTTTCTTGTTACCTTTGCAGACAGTTCTTTGGGGCACAATATTGCTTTAGGCCCAGTCCAAAGGTTATTCTGCCCTGTTTTAACATTTCAAAGGTTTAAGGCATAAGATGTGCATGGCAATCAATCCCTTTGGCATGGCAGTTCTGGCTCCATTTTAAAGTGGCTCCATTTATTATTATTTGATAAGTGTTGTTCTTCATGAGAGTACCCTTTAAAAAATTTTTGAAACAACTTATTTAAACTAACACAGAATTCTTTTTACTGAAAGCCCTAACAAATGCTGAATTGAAAAAAAATCACTGCAATTTTAAAAAATCCAAGGAAATACATGCCTGTGATTCAGATATGGAGAAGAGAATGTGAAGCAAGAACAATAAGCCTGGGAACTGAAACCAGAACAGTTTTGGGAATGGCTGCGAAGCCGGGAACAAGAACCAAAACCCAAACAGATCTTGGGAGGGAACAGCATGAAAGACACCCCTAAATAGTGCGTGAATGACTCAAGGGCAGTGGCTAATGGCTGGCTGGTCAGGAACCTGAGGAAAATAAAGTTGGAAAGTGGAGAGATGAAGGAGAGATATGTTCATAGACCTCTTGCCATGAGCAGAGCGGGTTAAGATACTGGTGTGCATGTGGATGCCCAGCAGAGGGTATCCATGTGATGGGGGCTGTACGTAATGCAAGTGGGGGAAGATGCCTTGTTGGATGGTGTCATTTAGCCTCTCCCCAGAACTGCAGGATTTTCTCATGAAGACCCTATACAAAGGGCCTGTGTGATTAGATTAGCCTCACACCCCATTATCAGGATGATCTATTCATTCTAAGGTCCATGCCTTTAATCACATCTGCAAAGTCTCTGTTGCTGTGTATGGTAACATATTCACAGGTTCTGGGGGACTAGGGCTTGGATATGTTTGTGGAATCATTATTCTGCCTACTACAGCATATATGGTGTTTGAATAAAGAGCTTTAACCTTAGTCTAGTTAGTCTCATAAGGTGAAAAGGGAATCCTACATGGAGGGAGGCATCGTGTAAAGAGATTATGGCTAAGGATTAAGCAAATGATTACAGAGCATTATGAATACAGAGAGATCCATGATGCTTCACATTTCACTGGAACATCAGACAATAAAGACGAATGATCTTAAAAGTATCCACAGAAGAAAAACAGATCATCTAAAAAGAAACTACAGTTACAATGCAGCTGACTTTTCCCTGTCAATAAGCGGTAGCCAGAAGACAGTGAAATATCCTCATCAAAGGCTGAGGGAAAACCAATGTCAAATTAAGAATTTGGGACTGGAAAATTGATCTTTCAAGTAAAAAAAAGACACTTTCATGTAAATAAAACCATTTGTTTATTAGCAAAATACCTGCTCTAAATGTATTTTAAAAGTTTAAAGAGATATATAAGAAAGCAAGCAGAAAAGTTAATTGGTAATGGCAGGTTTATATAAATCAATGCTGTATTTATAAAATCTTAATAATGTGGAGTTCAAAGCACAGAAATAATATAAATAAAATACTTAACATGTTGTGTTATAATATCTTCACCTATCTTCCCACCCCCACCTAGG
>NW_011889159.1:957793-960389 GCF_000151845.1 Pteropus vampyrus
TTAGCCTCTCCCCAGAACTGCAGGATTTTCTCATGAAGACCCTATACAAAGGGCCTGTGTGATTAGATTAGCCTCACACCCCATTATCAGGATGATCTATTCATTCTAAGGTCCATGCCTTTAATCACATCTGCAAAGTCTCTGTTGCTGTGTATGGTAACATATTCACAGGTTCTGGGGGACTAGGGCTTGGATATGTTTGTGGAATCATTATTCTGCCTACTACAGCATATATGGTGTTTGAATAAAGAGCTTTAACCTTAGTCTAGTTAGTCTCATAAGGTGAAAAGGGAATCCTACATGGAGGGAGGCATTGTGTAAAGAGATTATGGCTAAGGATTAAGCAAATGATTACAGAGCATTATGAATACAGAGAGATCCATGATGCTTCACATTTCACTGGAACATCAGACAATAAAGACGAATGATCTTAAAAGTATCCACAGAAGAAAAACAGATCATCTAAAAAGAAACTACAGTTACAATGCAGCTGACTTTTCCCTGTCAATAAGCGGTAGCCAGAAGACAGTGAAATATCCTCATCAAAGGCTGAGGGAAAACCAATGTCAAATTAAGAATTTGGGACTGGAAAATTGATCTTTCAAGTAAAAAAAAGACACTTTCATGTAAATAAAACCATTTGTTTATTAGCAAAATACCTGCTCTAAATGTATTTTAAAAGTTTAAAGAGATATATAAGAAAGCAAGCAGAAAAGTTAATTGGTAATGGCAGGTTTATATAAATCAATGCTGTATTTATAAAATCTTAATAATGTGGAGTTCAAAGCACAGAAATAATATAAATAAAATACTTAACATGTTGTGTTATAATATCTTCACCTATCTTCCCACCCCCACCTAGGCTGTGACATCCTTGAGGGCTGAGTTTGAATTTTTAGTTTGGACTCCAATTTTTACACATAGTACTCACAATAAAGTTGGTATTTAATTAACATTTACCAAATAAACGAGTTTCCTGCAAGTTGTTAGAAGACCAGGAATTGAGTAGAATTCAAAGGAGGCTGAAGGGAGTGACATCAAAGAAGATGGTGGTATAGGAAATTTCAATGGTCCATCCTTACACAGAACAATGAAAAAACTAGCAAAAACTGTCAGGATCAACTCTATGAGAACTCTGGAAAGTAATGGAGTGTTCATAGATACCACAAAAGTGCTAAAACAGAAAAAGGCAACAGAAATTCAATAGAAGAGCTTCGTGGTAACTTGAGTTACCCTTGGCCCATTACCCCTTCCCCAGCAGAGCTGTGCCCTTGAAGACAGTGCTACTAGTGTGAATTCTTTCTACCAGAGGGATCAGAGTGAACACTATTGTCAAAGAATTGTGATTTTCCTTTTTTCCCCAAGATATAAACAAAGCACAATTACAAGTTTATTGATTTTAGCAAAATAAAATGACTTCAGCGGCTTCTTAAAGACTAAACTTTCTTTGTCTCCAGAGCATTTAACTTTCTTTATTAAGTGGTACATAAAAAAGTAGAAAAATAAAAGATTGTCATACTGTCCTTTGTATTTCTATTTTAATATATCAGCGTGGTAGTCTACCAGAAAGTAGTAAATGGCTTCAATTATGGAAAGGAAGGTATCTGACTTTCCTTTTCAATAGCTCCAGAAGCAAGTTTTTCTTGTTTTAAACTCAACTTGTAACAATCCTTGAAGTCTAGCATCAGTGAATATTTTGTTTGTTGTGTTCCATGTGCCACCTATAAATATAATTTTTTTTCAAGGTTGTCGCTTTGCACTTGCTGTCATTCTTCAGTTTTCTTGCATTTAATAGATGGCTCAGGGTCATTAATTTTTCTTCTTACATTATTTTGAATCCTTTTTGCAGACGAAAAGAAACATCTTTTATTAAGATAGACTTAGGTCCAGGAAAAACGAACACAACTTCATGTACTTTTTCTTCATATTCTGGAATACAAGGGCACATGTAAATATTTACAAATTCAGGTGCTAAGAGTTTTGCATGTATAGAAGTACTTTTGCCATCTGTTTTCTTTGGATGTTTAATGATGTCAGTCTTCAGGAAAGCTTCACAAGTGGCATCTGTTCCATGCATACGTTTTCAACTGGGACATAACGCATATAGCAATAGAACATTCTTGAACCACCACATTTCAGATGTTTTGATGAACTCCTTGAGATGCTTAGTATAAGGTTTTTATTCCCCTCCTTAACCGCCCCTCCGCCCCCAACTTCTACCTCTGACCTATGGATGTTGCAGTTTCCCCTTAAGAACTGGATCTCTGAAGGCAGGGCATCTCCTCCCACACGCTCACCGTGTGCACTGGGGCCTGGCACCCCTGGTGCACTCGGGGGGCCTGGTGCACCTGGGGTATGGTCCGTGGCTCCACCTAGGGCGTGAACCCAGGACCTTCTGCATGTAAAGCAGATGTGCTAACCGCTACACTATGGAGCTACCCCCTTAGTATAAGTTTTGAAGATCTTCTGCAGCTTTGGAAGTAGTTTGTGATTGTTGTAGCTCCTCAGATTTTTTTCCCTCCCTTTCCTTGACAAATATAGGTAGACTGAGAGACACTTTTCATTCAAACCACAGTTTAACATCTATTTTGAAAAT
>NW_011889159.1:960439-961613 GCF_000151845.1 Pteropus vampyrus
GAAAAGAAACATCTTTTATTAAGATAGACTTAGGTCCAGGAAAAACGAACACAACTTCATGTACTTTTTCTTCATATTCTGGAATACAAGGGCACATGTAAA
This sequence comes from Pteropus vampyrus, assembly GCF_000151845.1. NCBI lineage: Eukaryota > Metazoa > Chordata > Mammalia > Chiroptera > Pteropodidae > Pteropus > Pteropus vampyrus. The sequence continues at coordinate 960,542 of NW_011889159.1, forward strand.
TATTTACAAATTCAGGTGCTAAGAGTTTTGCATGTATAGAAGTACTTTTGCCATCTGTTTTCTTTGGACGTTTAATGATGTCAGTCTTCAGGAAAGCTTCACAAGTGGCATCTGTTCCATGCATACGTTTTCAACTGGGACATAACGCAATAGCAATAGAACATTCTTGAACCACCACATTTCAGATGTTTTGATGAACTCCTTGAGATGCTTAGTATAAGGTTTTTATTCCCCTCCTTAACCGCCCCCCCCCCCAAAAAAAAACTTCTACCTCTGACCTATGGATGTTGCAGTTTCCCCTTAAGAACTGGATCTCTGAAGGCGGGGCGTCTCCTCCCACACGCTCACCGTGTGCACCGGGGCCTGGCACCCCTGGTGCACTCGGGGGGTCTGGTGCACCTGGGGTATGGTCCGTGGCTCCACCTAGGGTGTGAACCCAGGACCTTCTGCATGTAAAGCAGATGTGCTAACTGCTACACTATGGAGCTACCCCCTTAGTATAAGTTTTGAAGATCTTCTGCAGCTTTGGAAGTAGTTTGTGATTGTTGTAGCTCCTCAGATTTTTTTCCCTCCCTTTCCTTGACAAATATAGGTAGACTGAGAGACATTTTTCATTCAAACCACAGTTTAATATCTATTTTGAAAATACGTATCATAGATGCACCTAGGCTGAGGTGGAGGGACAGCACCTCAGGAGGTGCCAGAGTCATACAGGGAAAGTCTTGATTGCATGGCTTCAGGGCGAGGGCTGGAGGGACAGCTACAATTGTCCCTTTGTTGAGCCCTCCTCCTGCGCAGCCTATAGGCGAGCGCGATCTTTCCTGTGTAAAAAATTGTGATTTTCATGAATTCAGTAAAGTAACATGATACAAAATTAATATTCAGAAGTCAGTAGCATTTTTATACATCAATGATGAACTTGCAGAATTTAAGAAAACAATCTTATTTACAATTGCATCAAAAACTAAAATACCTGGGAATCGAATTAACCAAGTAGGTAAAAAACCTGTTCTCAGAAAATTATAAGTCACTGAAAAAAGAAATTGAAGAAGATACAAATAAATGAAAGCAC
>NW_011889159.1:961663-962695 GCF_000151845.1 Pteropus vampyrus
GGAATCGAATTAACCAAGTAGGTAAAAAACCTGTTCTCAGAAAATTATAAGTCACTGAAAAAAGAAATTGAAGAAGATACAAATAAATGAAAGCACGTACCGTGCTCATGGGTAAGAAGGATCAACATCATTAAAATGGCCATACTACCCAAAGCACTCTATAGATTCAATGAAATCCCTATTAAAATACCAATGGCATTTTTCAGAGAGCTAGAACAAATAATCCTAAAATTTATATGGAATCATGAAAGACTGCAAATAGCCATGGCAATCTTGAGAAAGAAGAACAAAGTTAGAGGCATCACATTATCTGATATTAAACTATACTACAAGACTACAGTAATCAAAACAGCATGGTACTGGCATAAAAACAGATACATCGATCAATGGAACAGAATAGAGAGCCCAGAAATAAATCCACGCCTATATGCTCACTTAATATATAACAAAGGAGGCAAAAATATACAATGGGGTAAAGACAGTCTCATCAATAAATGATGCTGGAAAATTGGACAGATATATGCAAAAAAAAAAAAGAAACTGGATTACCTTATATTGTATACAAGAATAGACTCAAAATGGATTGAAGACTTAAATGTAAGATGCAAAACCATAAAACTTCTAGAAGAAAACTTAGGCGGTAAAATCTTTGATATTGCTACCAGTAATTTCTTTTCAGACATATCTCCTCAGGCAAGAGGAACAAAAGAAAAAATAAACGATAGGATTATATGTACAGCAAAGGAAACCATCAACAAAACGAAAAGACAGCCAACTTATGGTGCATCTGATAAGAGGTTAATATCCAAAATATATAAAGAACTCGTACAACTCAACAACAACAACAAAACAAACAATCTGATTAAAAAATGGGCAGAAGAAGAGATATTTCTCCAAAAAGGAAATACAGATGGCCAATAGACGTGAAAAGATCATCTGAGAAATGCAAATTAAAACCACAACGAGATATCACCTAACACCTTTCAGAATGGCTTTCATCAATAAATCAAAGAACAACATGTATTGGCGAGG
>NW_011889159.1:964685-965213 GCF_000151845.1 Pteropus vampyrus
AGGATAGGTCATTCAAAGAGCCACTGGAATCAAAAAGAAGATCCCATCCCCAAATTCAGACAGTTTTGGAATCCTTTGAACAGCAACTGTGCTTTAGAAACAAACATACATGTATATTAATAAATGCATACATTCATATATAATCATATGCATGACAATCGGTAATCTATAAATTGATCGTATTCTTTGTGTTGCCTTTATTGCTCAGCCGCACTCTGTAACCAAGGATGAGTCATGGATTGTGGAGGAAGAATTTCCTCTTCTCCTCCTTCTGAGGAGACACTAGTAGGGTTTCTGTCCTGTGGAGTCCAAATGAGAGGTTTTGAGTCAGGTTGAGGTAGGTAGGAGATCTGGACTTCTCTTTATTATTACTTTACTTCAAATGTTTTATTTTGAAATTTAAAATGTTTTTCATATTATAAAAAGAAAAACTTATTCAATCACTGAAAAGTTTAAAATGCACAGAAGAAATGTAGAAATATGGCTTCTCCTTAAAAAACATTTTAACTATTACATTGTTGAAAACTT
>NW_011889159.1:965263-966327 GCF_000151845.1 Pteropus vampyrus
ACACACACACACAAGAATTGATCTGGTTTGATCTGTCAGGTGGCTCCCTACAGGATGAATGTATATGGCTTATCTTTATTTCACCTAACTCAGAGCTCTCTCAGGCTGCAGAAATTGCTAAGGCAAAGGGCATTTGTCAAAAATATTTAAAGGCCAATGAACGAGCAGCTGTCATTTGGGCCAAAAACATCAGACATGCAGAAAAGCCTGGACTTCCAAATGTCCATCAGCCGATGAAAGGATAAAGAAATTGTGATATAGTTATACAATGGAATATTATTTAGCCGTAAAAAATGACGTAGTTATACATGCTGCAATGTGGATGAACCTTGAAAACTATGAGTGAAAGAAGCTAGACACAAAAGGCTACATATTGTATGATTCTTTTTATATGAAGTATCCAGAAGGAGCAAATACATTTAGAAAAAAAGCAGATTAGTGGTTTTCATGGGCTGGGTGTAGTGGGGCATGGGGGGTGACTGCCTAATGAGTGAGCAGTTTCCCTCTAGGGTGATGAAATTGCTCTGGAACAATAGTGGTGATGGTTGTAAAACATTGCGCGTGTACTGAATGCCACTGAATCATATACTTTAAGTGGTAAAATGGTAAATTTTATGTTATGTGTATTTTACATCAATTTAAAGAAAGAAGGTGGGAAATATACTCCAAAACATTTGTGTGGTAAACTACTAAGATTTGTTTTAGAGTCTGCACATATGTCTTCTTTCTTCAGGACTTCATCTCCTAGTTAGAGCTCACCCTTGATCTTCTGCTTGTAGAAAGCTGTCTTTTGGAATATCCTCCTGGATTGGCAAGGTCTAAACCCCAAGATGACTTTCTGCCTTGGATCCAAATAGTTGAATGCAAGGCTGAAGATCATTTTCAGTGGGAGCTAGGAGATTATCCAGTTAGTAGGATTTAATGGGAGTTCCAGTGATTGGTCTTAGTGTTAGGGATGTCATGTTTGCCTGCTCACAAAAGAACATATGGTTTTCATATGTGCAGGTGGGATCCTCAGCAGAAGACCCAAAGATAGCTCTAGGAGCACCAAGCACCTGTGCCTT
>NW_011889159.1:967045-967355 GCF_000151845.1 Pteropus vampyrus
AAGCAAAAATAAATGAATGGGACTACATCAAACTCGAAAGCTTCTGCACAGCAAAAGAAACTGTCAACAAGGTAAAGAGACAACCATATCAATGGCTAAATAAATTTGCAAGCAACACCTCAGATAAGGGCCTAATATACAAAGAACTCATACGACTCAATAACAACAACAAAAAAACAAATGATCCAATCAAGAAATGGGCAGAGGACCTGAACAGACACTTCTCCCAAAAAGATATACAAATGGCCAACAAACATGAAAAGATGCTCAACATCACAAGGTACTAGGGAAATGCAAATCAAAGCCACGA
>NW_011889159.1:967646-968307 GCF_000151845.1 Pteropus vampyrus
GCTAAGTGAAATAAGCCAGACAGAAAAAGTTGAAAACCACGTGATGTCACTTACATGTGAGATATAAACCTAAAAGCAACAAACAAACAAACAAACAGACTCATGGTCATAGACAATAGACTAGTGGATACCAGAGAGTGGAGGGGGAGAGGGGAGGTAGATGGAGTAAAAGGGTTCAAATATGTGGTGACAGAAAGAAATCTAAGTATGGGAGAGGAACACACAATGCAATATATATCTATGCCTTACTGTTAAATTGTACACCTGAAACTTACTGGATTTTGTTAACCAATATCACCATAATAACAAACAAACAAACAAACAAATAAATAAGAAAAAAAAAGCTGCTAAAACCAAGAAATAAGGGGAAATGGCAATTATTACTTGGCTATGGCACATAGTTTCCTTTTCATATTTTTGAATTATGCCTTTTTAGCAGATCTATGATAACACAGGACAAAGAGGCTTTAACAGCTGTGGTTTTTTATTCCCCCCCCTTAATTCCGCCCCCCTCTGCCCACTTCTACCCCTGACCTATGAATGTTACCCGTTTCCCTTTTTGAGAACTGGATCTCTGAAGGCGGGGCATCTCCTCCCACACGCTCATGCTCATGCTCACAGCCGTGTGCACCTGGGGCCTGGTTTCCCCGGGGTCTGGCAC
>NW_011889159.1:968357-970344 GCF_000151845.1 Pteropus vampyrus
AGGACAAGTAATAACAAGTGTTGGGGAGGATGTGGAGAAAAAGGAACCCTCATGCATTGCTGGTGGGACTCCAAATTGGTATAGTCACTATGCAGTCCCTCTACTCGGTATTTACTCCAAAGACTTGAAAACACATATCCGGAAAGATATTTGCACACTGATGTTCATAGCAGCATTATTTACAGTGGCCAGGACATGGAAGCGACTGAAGTGTTCTATGATAAATGACTGGCTAAGGAAGCTGTGGTACATATATACAATGGAATATTACTCAGCCATAAGAAGAGATGAAATACTGCCATTTGCAACAACATGAACGGACCTTTAGATAATCATGCTAAGTGAAATAAGCCAGACAGAAAAAGTTGAAAACCACGTGATATCACTTACATGTGAGATATAAACCTAAAAGCAACAAACAAACAACCAAACAAACAAACAGACTCATGGTCATAGACAATAGACTAGTGGATACCAGAGGGTGGAGGGGGAGAGGGGAGGTAGATGGGGTAAAAGGGTTCAAATATGTGGTGACAGAAAGAAATCTAACTATGGGAGAGGAACACACAATGCAATATATATATATGCCTTACTGTTAAATTGTACACCTGAAACTTACTGGATTTTGTTAACCAATATCACCATAATAACATACAAACAAACAAACAAATAAATAAGGAAAAAAAGCTGCTAAAACCAAGAAATAATGGGAAATGGCAATTATTACTTGGCTATGGCACATAGTTTCCTTTTCATATTTTTGAATTATGCCTTTTTAGCAGATCTATGATAACACAGGACAATGAGGCTTGAACAGCTGTGGTTTTTTATTCCCCTCCCTTAATTCCGCCCCCCTCTGCCCACTTCTACCCCTGACCTATGAATGTTGCCTGTTTCCCTTTTTGAGATCTGGATCTCTGAAGGCGGGGCATCTCCTCCCACACGCTCATGCTCATGTTCACAGCCGTGTGCACCTGGGGCCTGGTTTCCCTGGGGTCTGGCACCCTCGGGGTATGGTCCATGACTCCACCTCGGATGTGAACCCAGTACCTTCTGTGTGTAAGGCAGACATGCTAACCACTACACTATGGAGGCACCTCCTAGCTGTGGTTTAAACTCAAATATTTTTGTCAAATTTTATTTTGTGAAATATATTTCACTCTGACATTTAAAAGATTGCAGCTACGAAGAATTCACATGAACTGTCTGCAATGATATTTTGCTAATGGACTAAAATTGATCCCTGTAATTAAAAGATAATGATATTATTTGACCGTAGTGACTAAATACCAAGTGTAATTCTGCACACATGAAAGCTACATAATCCTGGATATAGTATAACTGCTTTATCTTTTTTTATAGTTTATTCTTTTTATTCCTTAGATTTCGCATGTAAGTGAAATCATATAGTGTTTATCTCTCTCTGTCTGACATAAACACCTTCTAGGTTCGTCACGGCAATATCTTTTTCCATTCTCTTCCATTTCACTTGTAGGGGTCTTGTTTTCTTACCCTTTCAACCATTCAGTCTTTTGGTTGGTGCACTTAATTCTTTTCCATTTAAGGTACTTATTGATAGGAATGTAGTTGTTATCATTCTTTATTCCTGTTTTTAATATATGTTTTTTCTTCCTAAAGAAGTCCCTCCAACATTTCCTGTAATACTGGCTTGGTGGTGATAAATTCTTTTAGCTTATTTTTGTCTGGGAAGCTCTTTATCTGTCCTTTAAATCTAAATGATAGCTTTGCTGAATAAATTATTCTTGGTTGTATATCCTGGGTCTTTCTCCTGTCTAATATTTTTTGCCAAGCCCTTCTGTCCTGTATAGTTTCTTTTGAGAAATCAGCTGCCAGTCTTATAGGTGTTCCTTTATAGGTAATTATTTGTTTTTCTCTTGCTGCTTTTAATATTCTTTCTTTGTATTTAACTTTTGGCACTTTGGCATTTTAATTATGATGTATCTTGGTGTGGGCCTCTTTGGATCCC
>NW_011889159.1:970394-972146 GCF_000151845.1 Pteropus vampyrus
CTGGATCTCTGAAGGCGGGGCATCTCCTCCCACACGCTCATGCTCATGCTCACAGCCGTGTGCACCTGGGGCCTGGTTTCCCCGGGGTCTGGCACCCTCGGGGTATGGTCCATGACTCCACCTCGGGTGTGAACCCAGTACCTTCTGTGTGTAAGGCAGACTTGCTAACCACTACACTATGGAGGCACCTCCTAGCTGTGGTTTAAACTCAAATATTTTTGTCAAATTTTATTTTGTGAAATATATTTCACTCTGACATTTAAAAGATTGCAGCTACGAAGAATTCACATGAACTGTCTGCAATGATATTTTGCTAATGGACTAAAATTGATCCCTGTAATTAAAAGATAATGATACTCTTTGACTATAGTGACTAAATACCAAGTGTAATTCTGCACACATGAAAGCTACATAATCCTGGATATAATATAACTGCTTTATCTTTTTTTTTTTAGTTTGTTCTTTTTATTCCTTAGATTTCGCATGTAAGTGAAATCATATAGTGTTTATCTCTCTCTGTCTGACATAAACACCTTCTAGGTTCGTCATGGCAATATCTTTTTTCATTCTCTTCCATTTCACTTGTAGGGGTCTTGTTTTCTTATCCTTTCAACCATTCAGTTTTTTGGTTGGTGCACTTAATTCTTTTCCATTTAAGGTACTTATTGATAGGAATGTAGTTGTTATCATTCTTTATTCCTGTTTTTAATATATGTTTTTTCTTCTTAAAGAAGTCTCTCCAACATTTCCTGTAATACTGGCTTGGTGGTGATAAATTCTTTTAGCTTATTTTTGTCTGGGAAGCTCTTTATCTGTCCTTTAAATCTAAATGATAGCTTTGCTGAATAAATTATTCTTGGTTGTATATCCTGGGTCTTTCTCCTGTCTAATATTTTTTGCCAAGCCCTTCTGTCCTGTATAGTTTCTTTTGAGAAATCAGCTGCCAGTCTTATAGGTGTTCCTTTATAGGTAATTATTTGTTTTTCTCTTGCTGCTTTTAATATTCTTTCTTTGTATTTAACTTTTGGCACTTTGGCATTTTAATTATGATGTATCTTGGTGTGGGCCTCTTTGGATCCCTGATTTTTGAAATTCTCTGAGCTTTCTGGGGTTTCATGTCCATTTCCTTCACCAGGTTAGGGAAGTTTTCTATCATTATTTCTTCAAATAGCTGTTCAACGTCTTGATTTTCTTCAGTTACACCGATCAGACAAATATTCTGAGCCTTAATAGTGTCCCATATCCTCTTTAAATTATTTTTATAGTCTTGGCATCTTTTTTCTTGCCATTCTGATTGAGTGTTCTGATTAGCTTTCCTGTCCTCTAGGTAGGGTATTTGATCTTCTTCTTTATTCACTTTGTTTATTTCTTTGTTTATTCCATTTAAGATACTTCTCATCTCAGGTAATGTGTTCTTCATTTCCTACTGGTTCTCTTTTATAATTTCCACTTCATTTTTATGTTTTTTACCTCTTTGTTGAAATTCTTATTGAATTTATCTACACTTACCAAAAGTTCATTGAGCATCTTTATAACCAGTGTTTTGAACTCCACATCTGTTAGATTACTTGACTCCATTATATCTGGATCTCTGTTCTGTTCTCTCATATGGTTTCTGCTTCTCATATGGTGTCTGTTTCTTTGTACTAAGCAAAGCTCCTAAGTCTCCTGGTCTTATTAGTGTGGATTTGTGGAGTAGGTGTCCAGTGGCACAGTCCTGAGAGGGGTTCAGCTGCAGACCAAACTTAGCCC
>NW_011889159.1:972196-973551 GCF_000151845.1 Pteropus vampyrus
TCCTAAGTCTCCTGGTCTTATTAGTGTGGATTTGTGGAGTAGGTGTCCAGTGGCACAGTCCTGAGAGGGGTTCAGCTGCAGACCAAACTTAGCCCCAGCCTCTACCTCTCTGGGGCCACCTGTTAAGATTCAGCAAGCAATCCACAGATACTGTGTTTATAGTTGCCTCAAAAGGCCACGCCAGAAACCTAGGCTGCCTCCAGTGTGCGTTTCAGCAAGGAGCACCTGACTCGCTGAGACTACACCTGGATATGTCTTGGGTGGGGCCACAAGTTGGGGGAGGTAACTGAGTGACCTCTGTTAACTAGTTGGATGACGTCTCGGCTATGGCTGCTCTGTGTCTGCACCCTGGGAGTGGGAAAGACTCAACAGGGAACAATGGATACTACCAGCACTACTGAACTGAACGAGTCTCACCTTGGCCCTCACTCTGACACTGTCTCTCTGTAAGCCCCTGGCGCCCCCTGTGTGCAGCCGAATTGGCACTGGTGCTCAGAGCGAGCAGGTCTGTCAGCCCCTTTAAGAGGTGTCTGCTGCTGCTGCTGCAGCCTCTGTCCCATTCAGCTGCTCCAGACCAGGCAGCTCCGCATCCTTGCCCCGTCCTACCTTCTGCCATTGCAGGGTGCATTCTTGGATTTCTCCCTAGTTGTATGGTTTGTTCATCTAGATCCTAGGCGATTTTTCCTTGCTGTTGCTCCTTGTTTTTGTCACAACTCTGCTTTGATCACCAGAGGGATGAACAGAGCCTCTATCATTTACATCATTTTTTTTCTCTCTTCCATGACTGCTTTATCTTAATTGTGAAATCACATCGTATAGTTTCTTAAAATTGTTTAATTATTAAAGAAAACAATCAGATGATAAAATAAATGAAACATATTTTGTAAGTGCTATTAGTGGCATAACTCAGCATATTCTTAACTTCTTAAAAAAACTTGAGTGTCTGTTGGGCACATCTTTTCAGAGCCATACATTAAACTCTATGTTACTCTTTCTAATGGATGCATAGCATTTTATGACATGACTTCTCTCTGGGGAGGTTGGAATGTTCTCCATCTTCACAGTGGTAATGGTGACAAGGGTGTGTACAATTGCCAAAGCTCAACCAGCTGTGCATTTCAAATAGATGCATCTTACTGTATGTAATGTGTGTCCCAACAAAGTTGGCTTTAAACATATTACCCTCTTTGAAATGTGCGCTTTGTAAAGAAAACAAACAAAACACTTGTTCTAGTTGTTAACAGATACACCCTGACACATCCCGAGGCAAAAGGTCCTGATGTTGCACTTTACTCTCAAATGGTCAGGCTGTAACAGTAATAGGTGCCTATTTATGTATCCAGAAAGAGCGAGAT
>NW_011889159.1:974522-976079 GCF_000151845.1 Pteropus vampyrus
ATACATTAAACTCTATGTTACTCTTTCTAATGGATGCATAGCATTTTATGACATGACTCATCTCTGGGGACGTTGGAATGTTCTTCATCTTCACTGTGGTAATGGTGACAAGTGTGTGTACAATTGCCAAAGCTCGACCAACCGTGCATTTCAAATAGATGCATCTTACTGTATGTAATGTGTGTCCCAACAAAGTTGGCTTTAGACATATTACCCTCTTTGAAATGTGCGCTTTGTAAAGAAAACAAACAAAACACTTGTTCTAGTTGTTAAGAGATACACCCTGACACATCCCGAGGCAAAAGGTCCCGATGTTGCACTTTACTCTCAAATGGTCAGGCTGTAACAGTAATAGGTGCCTATTTATGTATCCAGAAAGAGCGAGATGAAACAGCTATGGTGAAATGTCAAAAAATGACAGAGAGTAAAGGGTAGAAATAATATTACATCTTTTAAAATTTATTTTGCCCTTAGCTTTTTCCCTCCCCTTTTCTTCTCTCTTCCTTTCTCTTACTTCCAACTTCCTTTCCCCCTTTTCCACATCTTATCTCCGCATATCCAAGCCTCCTGGTCAGTACAGGTGACTGAGTCCCCTTGGGACAGGTCAAGGACCGAGACTGGAGAGGGCGCTGGTCAAGGCATTTTGTAAGCGCAGTCGGCCCCGCTGTTACTGTGTCATTTCAGTGAATTCGCTCCAGTCATTGATGGAGATCACACGGGGTCTAAGGTAGGTTCTCCGTGAACGTGGCAGAACCTCGGTGGGATGTTCCTGGATCCTTAGCGGTGGCTTTTCATTCAGGCCCGCGGTGCTCTCCTCGATCAGGACGGACCCCCCGGGTGCTTAGAATCCAGGGGCAACCAGTGGGGGGCGGGCTGGAAGAAGCACTTCCCTGCTCACGGGCCTCAGAACCAATCGGATGCTGTTTAAAACGAGTTGGAATCCAGATCGCCCTCCAGACTCTGGGAACCGGATTTCTGCAGACCTGGGCAAAGCCATGTTTTCCCAACCAGCAGGTGCAACCGCCGGCAGTTTGAGAACTAGAAGCCGAGGTGCAACGTGCTCCGTTCCCGACCTACACACATAAGCGCCTTCGTTCTGCTTTTAGGTCAATGAACATCTTTTATTTCCTTTAGGCCAGTCTAGAGGGACGGGTGATCTTCGTTGGTCCCCTTAAACTCTGACCCTGGCCGACAGTGAAGTTCGCCTAGGTTTGTGTCAGCCTCGTGCTGGATGGTCTCAGTTTCTTTATGGGGAACCAAAAGTGGCACCTGTGGTCTGCGGGTGCCCCTGTGTTAATGAGTCCGGGGGCCCAAAGGCGAGAGTGGAGGAGACAAAACAGTTCATGGTGCAGAACAGGCGGGGCTGGAGCAGGGTGGGGTGGAGGGAAACACTGGTACGAAAGAGGATCTGGGAGGCTGGTCCGGGAGAGGCTGCCAGGCCTAGATCTTGGGGCGCACCCCAAATCCGGAGCCCTAGACCATCAGGGTCTCTTCCAACCCCAGAAAGGGTAATATTGGCTTCATCTCTCCTTGCAACCATCTGTAAATGCTGTGGAA
>NW_011889159.1:976129-976768 GCF_000151845.1 Pteropus vampyrus
ACAGAATAGTTCATGGGGCAGAGCAGACGGAGCTGGAGCAGGGTGGGGTGGAGGGAAACACTGGATGAAAGAGAACCTGGGAGGCTGGTGGGGGAGAGGCTGCCAGGCCTAGGTCTTGGGGCGCAACCCGAATCCGGAGCCCTAGACCATCAGTGTCTCTTCCAACCCCAGAAAGGGTAATATTGGCTTCATCTCTCCTTGCAACCATCTGTAAATGCTATGGAACATATTATTTTTGTTGTTGTTGTTGTTGTTATCATTATTATTAAAATATTAAAAGTCTTTTTTTCCCCCACCGGGGAAGTGAGCTGAGTGAGAGAGTTTGCTGGAGCTGCCATACCTAGGAAGTCCTGGAAGGAGGCTTGACCTCACAGAGGAAAGGGCTTGGGACCGGCTGTCAGGAGAGCTGGGTTCCATCTCCCTCTCCACATCCTCACTGCCCTGAGACCTTTAGCAATGAAAAGAATCTCTTTGAGAATGGCTCGGGACCCCATCCCTGACATGCTAAAAAATTTATGATGGTCAAAGTAATTAATTTATAGAAATGGATGTGAAATCTAAGAAATTGTTAAAATGTGATATGTGACTTTTCCATCCATAGAAAAAGTGTAGGATAGGGGTCTTAGTGAAATAGTGAGT
>NW_011889159.1:976818-977103 GCF_000151845.1 Pteropus vampyrus
TCATGAAGAATCCACGTAAAAGACCCATGAGGCCCAGTGGGTGGTGCCAGAGCCCTGACTCTGATGTCTCTTTAGGAGGCCCCACTTATAAGAGATAGATGGGTCCTGAGTATAGGTGGTCATCTTCTGTCCTTCTGTAGCCCCTCAGACTCCTCCAGGAGTGTCTCCTGAGTTTTGTTTCCTCTGGGTCGCTCTGGCCTGAACTCTTTCCCAGTTCTCATCACATGCCCCCGTGCTTCCTAGAGTTTCCTTGGAGATAATATGGAAGAGTAGATGAGCAGACAC
>NW_011889159.1:977153-977549 GCF_000151845.1 Pteropus vampyrus
AGTGAGTAATGATGGGAGTTCAACTTTTTCTTATTTTGTTAAATAGATCATGGTTTATTCTTATTTAAAAATAACTCCATCCAAAATGGTGAGTGATAGACCCATACTCCCTGTTAAAGGAGAAAAGTGCAGAATAACATGTACGTTATGGTCCCATTTATGCAACAAAACAAGGTACCTTTGCAAACTGTCTATCATTTACTACATATCTATGTGTCTATGTATTATCTGTCATCTATCTATCTATCTATCTATCTATCTATCTATCTATCTATCTATCATCATCTATCATCTGTCTATCATATATCTATCATCTATCTACATCTTTCCACAAATGCACAGATGGGGATGGAAGGACATGCATCAAAATTGTTGAAAGTGGTTACCAAAGTTCAC
>NW_011889159.1:977599-978194 GCF_000151845.1 Pteropus vampyrus
TGTCAGCCTCGTGCTGGATGGTCTCAGTTTCTTTATGGGGAACCAAAAGTGGCACCTGTGGTCTGCGGGTGCCCCTGTGTTAATGAGTCCGGGGGTCCAAAGGCGAGAATGGAGGGGACAAAACAGTTCATGGTGCAGAGCAGGCGGAGCTGGAGCAGGGTGGGGTGGAGGGAAACACTGGTACGAAAGAGGATCTGGGAGGCTGGTGGGGGAGAGGCTGCCAGGCCTAGATCTTGGGGTGCACCCCAAATCCGGAGCCCTAGACCATCAGGGTCTCTTCCAACTCCAGAAAGGGTAATATTGGCTTCATCTCTTCTTGCAACCATCTGTAAATGCTGTGGAACAAACGTAGCATATTATTATTATTATTATTATCAGCTGTCAGGAGAGCGAGATCCCGTCTCCCTCTCCACATCCTCACTGCCCTGGGACCTTTAGCAATGAAAAGAATCTCTCTGAGAATGGAACGGGACCCCATCCCTGACATGCTAGAAAATTTACGATGGTCAAAGTAATTAATTAATAAAAATGGATGTGAAATCTAAGAAATTGTTAAAATGTGATATGTGACTTTCTATTCATAGAAAAAGTATAA
>NW_011889159.1:978244-978736 GCF_000151845.1 Pteropus vampyrus
CCTTGACAATTTGGGGAGAGGGGGCCAGCTCATCCTTGGGGCAGCTGTGGTCACTGATCGTATCTTCCCTCCATGATTTTTTCTGTCCAGCCCTTGGGGTAGAGTCCACAAGGCTGTTCAGAGTAGGGTGCTTTGTCTGTGCTCTTTGGCCTCACCCTTTCCTCCCTGAGCCCAGTAGATTTGGAGGAGGAGACATCAAAATGATTTCTCCATAATCTCACTGCTTGAGGGGAGAGGAAAAGAAGAACAGGGAATTTCGTGTTTGGGCAAAGAACAAAAGCAGACATGACAGAGTGAAGTGTGGGTGTGCAGGGACTCGAGTCCTTCTGGTGTTTCCACTACTTCTGTGTGACTGTAGTGGGGGGTGGTGTGATTTCTCACCCTTGAACCTAATTTTCTTATCAGTTGGCCCTTGGTCCTGGGCAGACAGGGATGGTTTTTCACCCTGCCCACAGCAAGAGGCTCCATCCATCTTGCACCCAGAGCCGGGGG
>NW_011889159.1:978786-979085 GCF_000151845.1 Pteropus vampyrus
AGGGGTCTTAGTGGAATAGTTAGTAATGATGGGAGTTCAACTTTTTCTTATTTTGTTAAATAGATCATGGTTTATTCTTATTTAAAAATAACTCCGTCCAAAATGGTGAGTATTAGACCCATATTCCCTGTTAAAGGAGAAAAGTGCAGAATAACATGTACATTATGGTCCCATTTATGCAACAAAACAAGGTGCCTTTGTACATGTCTGCTGACTGTCTATCATTTATTACATATCTATGTGTCTATGTATTATCTGTCATCTATCTATCTATCTATCTATCTATCTATCTATCTATC
>NW_011889159.1:979135-979439 GCF_000151845.1 Pteropus vampyrus
TTTCTCAAATATTCTACTTTAAATTTTCATGTCTAAAACAAATGCTTATGATTTCGGTTAGCTAACCCTAATAGGATTTTCTCCAACACAAATCTTACAATGTATATAAAATGAAGCAGGATTCAAATGGGGAGCTCCCTGTCTAGGAGGCAGTGGGGGTGGGGTTGGGCAGTGGTGGCAGTGACAGTCTCAGGGTACAAAGAGAGGCAGGTACAGTGTCGGGCTGAGGGTTCTCAAGAACCTTCTATTCCCGTTGTATTGACAAGCAGATCCCCATAGGCACCGAGGGAAGTGCCTGGTGAGC
>NW_011889159.1:979489-980668 GCF_000151845.1 Pteropus vampyrus
GATCCTGGAGTGGCTCATTGTTTAATGGGAGGACTCTAAGATGATAAGATGGGTTCAAGGCTGGGCACATTTGGTATTATCGAGGAGGTTCAAACCGTGGGCTAGACCAGTGGTTCTAAAACTTGCCTGCACATTGGAACCATTGAGGGAGCTTTAAAAGGCACAAAGGCTTGAGTCCAACCCAAGGGATGCTGATTTGATTGGTTTTGGCTGTGGCCTGGACATATGGAAAAACTCTCCAGCTGGTTGCATAAGCAGCCAAGTTTGAAGACCACAGGGGAGATGTTCCAGGGACCAGATGTGTTTTGGGGATAAGGCACAGCTTTCAGTAGAAGGAAGCTTCCAGGAGGGTGTGTACATTTAAGTGATTTTCAGTATAATCCCGAGGTTGTACCAGCACCGCCATTCTCTAATTGAGATGACATTTTAGAATGTGCAGGTCTGAGGGGTGGGAAGGCAGAGGTGAGAGTACTCCAGAGGAGGGAGAGGCTTAAGCAGTGGCATACTACTGGGACAGGGTCAAGAGATGGGGCTCTGCCACACCTGGGTTCCCCAGAAAGAGGAGTAGAAAGAGGTTCACATGCGACATGGAACACAACAGGAATCACAGTGCATATACCCTGTGCTTTCTGGTGAGCCTGAGGTGATCCTGGAAGGGATTCTGACCCTGGGAAGGTAAGGGACCAGGGTTGGGGGAGGGAAGAGCAGGCCTGTGGCTCTGGGGTACCCAGGTTATATAATAAAACCCTTTCTCAGGAAAGGCCCTGGTGCATCAGAGTTGATGGTTAATCATTCTGGGTGTTCCAGCTGTTTCTCTCCTTGCTATCATCATTCTCTGTGTCCTTTGGTACAATAAGAAGGCACTATTGGCTCTGAAGAACCCAAGTGAGAAATCTGGGCAGTGGGTGGGGAAGAGAGGGGCTCTGCCAGGGACATAGGGTCCCTCGTATCTCCCTCTGCAGGTAGATATGGGTATGGGAGTGACAAGCCTCTGTAACAGGAGCTGGAAGCTGGGTACTTGTGAGGGATATGGCTGCCACATCTGTATCTACACCCCTTAGCCCTGCTCAAAGCCAGGGCCTGCCCAGGGTCCTTGAGTGTCCGGCTGTAGCAGCAGGGAGGGCTGAGGCTTCCTGACTGGAGGAGGGGAGCACTAGGTGATCATGGAATCAGAAGGAA
>NW_011889159.1:980718-981283 GCF_000151845.1 Pteropus vampyrus
TGCAGCTGAGCTCAGTCTCCTTGGTCAGCTCTTCGGTCCACCGATTCCCCTGGGGCAGGGACACTGAATCTGCACCAGGCGGCTGGGGTTCAAGTTGCTTCTCTAGTCTCACGAGCACTTTCCCTCTTCCTGCCTCAGTTTCCTCATCTGTGAAATGACGAGGACACTGAGGCACTTACCCCTAGGGCAGGGTGTCTCACATTGGCACCATGAACATTATAGACCAGATAATCCCTGTGAGAGCTGTGCACTGCGGGGTGTGTAGCACTATTTCTGGCCTCTACCTGCTAGATGCTTAGCCCCCTCACCAATGACAACTAAAATGACCCAGACACTTCAAAATACCTCTGGGGCCAAAATCTCTCAGGGCTTCGGCCAGGCCAGGAGCTCTGTTGCCTGGGGCTACTCCGGGTCTCAGGCAAGACAAGGTTAGGCATTTTCACACCTGGATTCAGTGAGCTTATCTTTTGCTTTGGTCCATATAAGACCTCTTTTTCCCCAGTTTTTTGTCCTTAAAACTTGTATCCATCTTTAAAACAAATCACTTTCCCCCTGTCTCTGCATT
>NW_011889159.1:981915-983730 GCF_000151845.1 Pteropus vampyrus
TGGTGTTGGTGGAGTCATGGGGGGAGACCAGCAAGGACTGGGGAAGTGGGACAAGGGGGAGAACCAGGTGGACATTACTTTTCCTGAGCTTGAGTCAAGGCCTGAAATCTGCAGAGCCCGAGGAGGGAGCATCCCTGTGAGGACAGAAAGATTCCCACCCAGTTAACTCTTTTCTGTTGATCATTCTTTCTTTTACCTACTTCCCCAGAACTCGTGAAGCTACAAGCCCAGTGCCAGCACCACACAGACCATACTGGCCCCTGCAGCTGAGCTCAGTCTCCTTGGTCAGCTCCTCAGTCCACCGATTCACCTGGGGCAGGGACACTGAATCTGCACCAGGCGGCTGGGGTTCAAGTTGCTTCTCTGGTCTCACGAGCACTTTCTCTCTTCCTGCCTCAGTTTCCTCATCAGTGAAATGACGAGGACACTGCGGCACTAACCCCTAGGGCAGGGTGTCTCACACTGGCACCATGAACATTATAGACCAGATAATCCCTGTGAGAGCTGTGCACTGTGGGGTGTGTAGCACTATTTCTGGCCTCTACCTGCTAGATGCTTAGTCCCCTCACCAAGTATGACAACTAAAATGACCCAGACACTTCAAAATACCTCTGGGGCCAAAATCTCTCAGGGCTGCGGCCAGGCCAGGAGCTCTGTTGCCTGGGGCTACTCCGGGTCTCAGGCAAGACGAGGTCAGGCATTTTCACACCTGGATTCAGTGAGCTCATCTTTTGCTTTGGTCCATATAAGACCTCTTTTTCCCTAGTTTTTTGTCCTTAAAACTTGTATCTATCTTTAAAACAAATCACTTTCCCCCTGTCTCTGCATTTAGATAACCCTTCCTCACCCTTACTTCTGTTGTATCCAGGAAAGTGTCAAATTCACTTCTAGTGATTTCCATATTTGGCGTGTATGGTACCTGGCATTGACCCAGGTAGAGCTGTGATTCCCTTAGGGTAGAGAATGTGTTCTTGAGTTTGCAATCCAGATAGCCTAACTCAATTTATGTTACTTTACTTCTCCGGATGTCGCTCTTCATCTTTGAAATATGAATTGGAATAATACTTCAATTACTGAGCAGTTTATTCTTTCCTTCAACAAATATTTATTGTGTACCCACTATGTCAAATACAGGGCGTTATATTTTCTCAAAGATCGCATCAGATCCAATGAACTATGTTAAAGATGTAAACTGTCCACATGTGCTCTGTGTCTCAGGAGATTCGTGTCCTGCGGTGTCTAAAGGTTTTCATCAGTGTTTGTGTGGTATTCCTTCTCCATCCTTTAACTTCCATCCTTTCTGTGACCTAATCCTGAAATGATGCCTTTGTAAACAGCATATGGTTATTTATTTTTATTCATCTGATAGTGTTTGTCTCTTTCGCTCTCTTTTTAAATTAGTTTCACGTATACACTACATTGGTTAGACATTTATATAGTTTATAAAACGATCCCCCTAATTATTCCTTTTCTCCTCTGGTTTTCCACCTAGCCAATATATTAATGCTAACTTCATTCCCTATACCATGCTCCCCATCCCTGTGACCATCTATCAATTTCTAATTTGTACTTCTTTAACTCTTCACCCCATTCTCCCACCTCCCCAATGCCCCTCTCCTCTGGCCATCACCAGATTATCCTCTATATTTGTGAGTCAGTTTTTGATTAGTTTGTTCTTTTTGTTCCTTAGATTCCGCATATAAGTGAAATTGTATGGTATTTATCTTTCTCTGTCTGACTTATTTCACTCAGCATAATAACTCTAGGTCCATCTATGTCATTGCAAATGGTAGGATTTCATTTTTTAAAGGCTAA
>NW_011889159.1:983780-984097 GCF_000151845.1 Pteropus vampyrus
AGGTACAGTGTCGGGCTGAGGGTTCTCAAGAACCTTCTATTCCCATTGTATTGACAAACAGATCCCCATAGGCACCGAGGGAAGTGACTGGTGAGTCCCTGTCAGGAAAGGGGCAGGAAGTCTCAGGCAGCCTCAGCCAAGCAGCAGCACTTGGAATAAATCAGCAATTCTAGGGGCAAGTGAACCAGGAAGGAGCAGGGAAGGCCAAGTGCAGCCTGAGAACCCAGGCCTGTGTAAAAGTTGGGGCAGGGCTGGGCTTCTGCAAGCAAGGGATGCTCCAGGGTCAGGTGAGGTATAGAGCCCATGGTACCCCAGTT
>NW_011889159.1:984147-984652 GCF_000151845.1 Pteropus vampyrus
ACAGGGCATTATATTTTCTCAAAGATCACGTCAGATCAAATGAACTATGTTAAAGATGTAAACTGTCCACATGTGCTCTGTGTCTCAGGAGATTCATGTCCTGCGGTGTCTAAAGGTTTTCATCAGTGTTTGTGTGGTATTCCTTCTCCATCCTTTAACTTCCATCCTTTTTGTGACCTAATCCTGAAATGATGCCTTTGTAAACAGCATATGGTTATTTATTTTTATTCATCTGATAGTGTTTGTCTCTTTCTCTCTCTTTTTAAATTAGTTTCAAGTATACACTACATTGGTTAGACATTTATATAGTTTATAAGATGATCCCCCTAATTGTTCCTTTTCTCCTCTGGTTTTCCACCTAGCCAATATATTAATGCTAACTTCATTCCCTATGCCATGCTCCCCATCCTTGTGACCATCTATCAATTACTAATTTGTACTTCTTTAACTCTTCACCCCATTCTCCCACCTCCCCAACGCCCCTCTCCTCTGGCCATCACCAGAT
>NW_011889159.1:984702-987023 GCF_000151845.1 Pteropus vampyrus
TTAACTCTTCACCCCATTCTCCCACCTCCCCAACGCCCCTCTCCTCTGGCCATCACCAGATTATCCTCTATATTTGTGAGTCAGTTTTTGATTAGTTTGTTCTTTTTGTTCCTTAGATTCCGCATATAAGTGAAATTGTATGGTATTTATCTTTCTCTGTCTGACTTATTTCACTCAGCATAATAACTCTAGGTCCATCTATGTCATTGCAAATGGTAGGATTTCATTTTTTAAAGGCTAAGTAATATTCCATTGTATATATGAACCATAACTTCTTTATCCAATCATCTGTTGATGGGCATTTAGATTGCTTCCATACCTTGGCTATTATAAATTGTGCTGCCATGAATATTGAAGTGCATAGATCTTTATGAATTATTGTTTTGGATAAATACCCAGAAGTGCAATTGCTGGGTTAAAAGGGAGATCCATTTTTAATTTTTTGAGAAACCCCTAGACTTTGTCTCTTAAGTATAGTGTTTGAGTCTATGTATGTTCATTGTAATTACTGACGTACTTGGATTTAAGTCTATCACTGGCCGTTTACTCTTTTTAAATTTCATCTATTTTTTGCTTTACTGGTTTTTTTCTTGTCTTATTTCGGATTAACCAAAAACTTTTATGATTGTAAACTTCTTAATTAGCTTTCTAGTTACACATTCTCTTATTATTCTTTTAGTTACCTTAGAAATTGCAGTATTAATCTGTGACTTATTATATAGTTCCTTTCATGAATTTTGACTTAACCATCAGACAAACCAAGGGAAGAGCAGGAGCTGTGGCTCTGAGACACAGTGGGAGGGGAGCGGGAAGAGAACTCGGTGATAAAGCTGTAGATGCAGAGGCACCTGAGGCCTCTACTTGCTGAACTCCAGCCTGAGACCCTCTCTCTCTACTGCTGTCCCTGGCCTAGAGCTGAGATGCTGCAGCCCCAGCTGAACGTCACTTCCCTGGTCACATTGCGGTCATGTGCAGTGAACACATGCATCATCCTGAGACTTGGTATTTTGAAAGTAATCCACTTATTTTGTCTGTGTAGTAAACATTTATTATAAATTTTTATGTATCATGTCCATTCCTTGAAAGTACACCCCAGTGTGCCATCTTGGTACAGCCTGGCAGGCCTGTTGATCAATGCCGAATGCTTCTTTTAATGAAGGAGTAGACAGTAGGCCCAGTCTAGACCAATTGGATATAGTCTTGCAGGAATGTGAGTCTTGAGCAGTGTTGAAGAGTGTGAACATTGTGGGAGTATTTTATTTTTTATCCCAATGGTTGTTCCTTAAGTAGAGCGATGATCAGTACTCACTGACTGTATCCCAGTGCTGCCCTGGTCCCCATCTGCCCTGAGCCTTTCTTCCTCAGCTGCCTACAATCCTATAAGCTATTTAGTATTCCCAATACATTCCCTTTTCCCCCCAAATACTAAAACTGCTTTTGTTTCTCACAAATAACTCAACCGATTACTTTATGGAATATACAACTCGATGCCCGCACTCTTTCCTCCAGTGCTGAGCTACAGTAATGCCTGCATCCTCTACTGACAGCAGTAGCATGTGTTCAGTGGCCTCTCTCGAAGGCTACAGCTTTGCTGGGTTTTAGAAACAACTCTCTCTGCTGTCCCTTTAGTCTAGAGGTGGTAACAGCTTCCTGCTGTTTCTAGTCCCAGGGAGCTCTATTGCTGTTACCTGTCTCACCTCTGTAAATAGCCTAGTTATTAAACCTCTTCATCTGGGACAGGTATCTATTCACCCCACACAACTTATACGATGAGAGATGCTGTCTGCATACACAAGCGTATCTACTAGTTAGTGTGTCCATCTTGAGTACTTGGTTTGATAACATTTAATCTTTACAATAAGTGTAAAAATGGGACACAATTTTGATAAGGTAAATTGAAGACATGAAGCTTTGATTCCAGGGAAACTTGGTTATCCCTCAATGTCTGTGCAGACATTTCTTATCCTGATGGCCACAGTTTCATAGAGGAGCAGAGGATATATAAGTCTAGAAATTGCTTTTGAAGTGTCCTTTAGCTAAATAAGGGGCTGCCTTGTACACTGGGATCTATGGGATCCCAGGGTTGTTGACTTTGATAGTCTCTGTCTCCATGATCAGCCTCCAGTTTGTCAGCCTATCTGTTTCCAAGCTGACTATTTCCAGAAGCAATCGCTCTACCTATTTTCTCTCCTGCTTTCATGAAAATGGTCACCTGAAGAGATATAGGCCAATTTGTCAGTCTATCTGTCTGTCAGGCTCCATCCTAGAATTTGTTGCCTGTCACTGATCACCATTTCTGTCTGATATGTGGCAAATCATCC
>NW_011889159.1:987638-989894 GCF_000151845.1 Pteropus vampyrus
GTTTTAGAAACAACTCTCTCTGCTGTCCCTTTAGTCTAGAGGTGGTAACAGCTTCCTGCTGTTTCTAGTCCCAGGGAGCTCTATTGCTGTTACCTATCTCACCTCTGTAAATAGCCTAGTTATTAAACCTCTTCATCTAGGGCAGGTATCTAATCACCCACACAACTTATATGATGAGAGATGCTGTCTGCATACACAAGTGCATCTACTAGTTAGTGTGTCCATCTTGAGTACTTGGTTTGATAACATTTAATCTCTACAATAAGTGTAAAAATGGGACACAATTTTGATAAGGTAAATCGAGGACATGAAGCTTTGATTCCAGGGAAACTTGGTTATCCTTCAATGTCTGTGCAGACATTTCTTATCCTGATGGCCACAGTCTCATAGAGGAGCAGAGGATATATAACTCTAGAAATTGCTTTTGAAGTGTCCTTTAGCTAAATAAGGGGCTGCCTTGTACACTGGGATCTATGGGATCCCAGGGTTGTTGACTTTGATAGTCTCTGTCTCCACGATCAGCCTCCAGTTTGTCAGCCTATCTCTTTCCAAGCTGACTATTTCCAGAAGCAATCGCTCTACCTATTCTCTCTCCTGCTTTCATGAAAATGGTCACCTGAAGAGATATAGGCCAATTTGTCAGTCTATCTGTCTGTCAGGCTCCATCCTAGAATTTGTTGCCTGTCACTGATCACCATTTCTGTCTGATATGTGGCAAATCATCCCCTTGAGGGGAAGACTCTACCTGTCAGACTGAAGAATCTTTCCATACCTGAACTCTTCTTACTGGTCATAACTTCCAATATCAGAGCAGCAAGGAGCATTAGGCCAACAATGATTCCCACAGTGATTAGGATAAGCTGAGAAAGTCGTTCTGAGAAAAAAATGGAAGGGACCCTGAGGTTTTTTGGACAACACACTGGCCTTACTGCAGGTACCTAAAACATCTGTGCTATGTTGGTTCTGAGAAGGAGCTTTTATCTTCATCGCCTTTCTTATCCCATCTCAAGATGAAGGGCTAAGGCTGACCCTCATGCTGCATATGATGTGTGTATTTCTGCCATAATCATGAATGGACCATCACAGTTGCCACTTCTGGGAAGTCCAGTCACCTGTAGGCCTTGTCTCTATAAGCTCAATGTCCTGGGTTTTTTTCTTTCCATCCTGCAGCCAAGTAAGCATGGTCACTGCTGGATACCATCCTAGAGCCCAATGCTTCAGGCTGATATTGCCATCATATCTGGGTTGACAGCTTATATATGCTGAAGGTAACACTGAAAGCATCAGAAGAATCAGAAGAAATTTAAGAAAATACATTTTCCAAGACAGAAACAGTTCAAGACTAGAGCAGTTAACAAAAGAATGGAAAGAATGCACCAAAAGATGTTAGCAACTGGTGGGAAAAAAATGGCATAGATGATAGAGGTTCTGTTCATCCCTCTGGCGACCAGATCAAAGTTGTGACAGAAACAAGGAGCAAACGACAAGGAAAAATCGCCTGAGACCTAGATGAACAAGCCCTACAACTAGGGAGAAATCTAAGAAATCACCCTGTAATGGCAGAAGGTAGGACGGGGTGAGGACGTGGGGCTGCCCAGTACAGAGTGGCTGAGTGGGACAGAGGCTGCGTTAGCAGCAGCTGCAGATGCCTCTTAAAGGGGCCGTATCTGGAGACTTTTGGAGTGATGGACCTGCTCGCTCTGAGTACCAGTGCCCATTCGGCTGTGCAGGGACTTACAGGGGGACACTGAATTGTTGGACTAAGGGGCGAGGCAAGACTCGCTCTGTACAGAAGTACCGGTGGTATCCAGTGTTCCTCTGTTGAGCCCTCCACCTCCTCATGAGCAGACTCGGCACCACAATAGCAGAGACATCATCATACTGGATAATAAAGGTCGCTCAGCCCAGATGATCCCCTGAAACCACACCTCCCCCAAGTCAGGGCCCCATCCAAAACACATCCAGGAGTATCCTCAGTGAATCAAATGCTTTTTGTTGAGCAGCGCCTAGATTCACACTGGTGGCAGCTGGCTTCAGTTTGTGGTGTGGCCTTTTGAGGCAACTATAAGCACAGCATCTGTGAATTGCTGGCCTTCAGCTGAACTCTTCTCAGGACTGTGCTACTGGACATCTACTCCACAAATCCACACTAATGAGACCGGGAGACTTAGAAGCTTTTCTTAGTACATAGAAACAGACACAGAAAGGCAGTCAAAATGTGAAGACAAAGAAACAGAAACCATAAGAGAGAACAGA
>NW_011889159.1:991234-993102 GCF_000151845.1 Pteropus vampyrus
GAGAACAGAACAGAGATCCAGGAATAATGGAGTCAAGCAATCTAACAGATGCAGAGTTCAAAACACTGGTTACAAAGATGCTCAATGAAGTTAGGAGAAGTGCAGATGAAATCAGTCAGAACTTTAATAAAGATATAAAAAACATAAAAATGGAAATGGAAAGTATAAAAGGGAACCCCTCAGAAATGAAGAACACATTATCTGAGATGAAGACTATATCAGAGGGAATGAACAGAGTGGATAAAGAAGAGGGTCAAACCACCAATATAGAGGATAGGGAAGCCAAGGACATTCAATCAGAACAGCAAGAAAAAAGAAGTCAAGATCATAATAATAATTTAATAAGCCTATGGGACACTATTAAATGTAAAAATATCTGTATCGTAGGGGTACCTTAAGAGGAAGAACAAGAAGTGGAAAAGCTACTTGAAGAAATAATGGTGGAAAACTTCCCTTAACTGGGGAAAGAAATAGACATACAGAGAGTCCTTCAAAAAGATGAACCCAAAGAGGCCACACCAAAATACATCATAATTAAAATGCCAAAGTGCCAAAGGTTAAATACAAAGAAAGAATATTAAAAGCAGCAAGAGAAAATCAGTCAGCTACCTACAAGGGAGCACCCATAAGATTGGCAGCTGGTTTCTCAAAAGAAACTATGCAGGACAGAAGAGCTTGACACAAAATATTCAATGAGATGAAAACCCAGGATATACAACCAAGAATACTTTATCCTGCAATGATATCATTTAGAGTTGAAGGACAGATAAAGAGCTTCCCAGACAAAAATAAGCTAAAGAAATTTATCATCATCAAGCCAGTATTACAGGAAATGTTGGAGGGACTTCTTTAAGAAGAAAAAATATGTATCAAAAACAAGAATAAAGAATGCTAATAACTACATTCCTATCAACAAGTACCTCAAATGGAAAAGAATTAGTGCTCCAACCAAAAGATAGAGTGGATAGGAATGGATAAGAAAACAAGACCCTTACATATGCTGCCTACAAGAGTCTCACTTCATATTAAAAGACACTCACAGACTAAAAGGAAGGGAATAGAGGGTATTGCGTTCAATGAAATGGGTTGGATAGAGAAAGACAAATATCACATGATTTCACATACATGTGGAATCTAAAGAACAAAATCAACAACAACAGCAACAACTAAAGCAGTAATAAACTCATAGATACAGAGAATATTTTGAGGGCTACTAGATGGGAGGGGGATTGGGGGGATGGTACAAAAAGGTACAGGGATTAAGTGGTACAAATGGATAGTTGCAGAATAGACATGGAGATGTATAGTGTATCATGAGGAAGATGGTTAATAATGTAATAAATATGTAAGGGTGGATCTCTGTTTGCTATGCTCTACAACTGGAACTGGTATATTATTGTATGACAACTATAAGTGAAAAAAAACTTATTGAATTGTACGATGTAAATACCAGTAACTATTTGTCTATTATATTTCAGTAAAGATAAAAAAAAGAAAGAAAAGATGTTAGCAAATTGAAAAATTTCAATGCCAGATTCCGGAGTTCTAGGAAGTTGGATTTCTGCAATAGAGATTGAGCACCTCAGCACATCCTTTCCCTGCCCAGCAGCAATGATGAAACTGGAAAAATTACAAAAACAAGAACTCTGGAAATGGCTTTGGTTGAAAAGTGTTAATTTAGTAAAAACTGCTGAACTTGGTAAATACAATGGGCTCTGTGGTGTTTTAATTGGAGCTTTGCCATTGTCTCCTAGTTTTGTGACATGGCAAACAAGCAGGGAAGGTTTTAGCTGCCTAAGACTGTGATTCTGGTTTGGGGAAGCAAGAAAGCATTTCAAAACTTTTTAAGTGGAACCTGGGGTACGAGA
>NW_011889159.1:993152-993462 GCF_000151845.1 Pteropus vampyrus
AAAACTGCTGAACTTGGTAAATACAATGGGCTCTGTGGTGTTTTAATTGGAGCTTTGCCATTGTCTCCTAGTTTTGTGACATGGCAAACAAGCAAGGAAGGTTTTAGCTGCCTAAGACTGTGATTCTGGTTTGGGGAAGCAAGAAAGCATTTCAAAACTTTTTAAATGGAACCTGGGCTACGAGACAGTCATAGAGCGCTCTGAAAATATTCAACCTATTCCTGGAGATTTAACCTATGGAAAGCTGCACATATGCTCAGGAATGAGTAGAAAAGGTCCAAGTTATTTATCCATTCATAGATGACTGTGA
>NW_011889159.1:994607-995330 GCF_000151845.1 Pteropus vampyrus
CTGCTGAACTTGGTAAATACAATGGGCTCTGTGGTGTTTTAATTGGAGCTTTGCCATTGTCTCCTAGTTTTGTGACATGGCAAACAAGCAGGGAAGGTTTTAGCTGCCTAAGACTGTGATTCTGGTTTGGGGAAGCAAGAAAGCATTTCAAAACTTTTTAAGTGGAACCTGGGGTACGAGATAGTCATAGAGCGCTCTGAAAATATTCAATCTATTCCTGGAGATTTAACCTATGGAAAGCTGCACATATGCTCAGGAATGAGTAGAAAAGGTCCAGGTTATTTATCCATTCATAGATGACTGTGAGGTCCTCTGTAAGTAGAAAGTGAAAGCCAATGTAGAATTATAAACTACCTGAATTTTGAAGAGTTACCAAATTCGCATATGGCAATGTATGGGTAATCATTAGCAAATGTTAGAAGTCTTGCTTGTTAGAAGTTTTACATAAAGGTGTTTATGTAAAACTTCTGAGAAGTCACTTGATGACTAGTAGGTCATGCTGACCCAAAGATGAGTTGCAGGAAACCAGGCTTAAAAATTAAATGAGAATTTAGAAAAAACTGAGCAGAAGCCATCTATAATTGAACATTACTGGGACAGTAGAGTCTATAAAAAAAAGTACGGTCACTACAAACAAACAAATAAACAACACCTCTGGTGCAGATTAGAGAACAGAGTTGACAGAATATGTTATATAAAATGTCCATTCTTCAAAATAAAAGA
>NW_011889159.1:995560-1002315 GCF_000151845.1 Pteropus vampyrus
AAGATATGACAACACTGACTCACCAAATACAGACTATAGGACATCGAAATTATAATGCAAAAACTAAGTAGAAATTCTTGGATCAAAAAGTTTAAGAATTAAAATAAAAATTCAAATGGGGTCTCAAACATAGTTTTGAGCTGGCAGACAAAAATTCAGTGAATTTGATGATAGGTCAATTACAATGATTCCATCTGATAATCATCAAGGGAGAAAATAAGACTAATGAGAAGAGCCTCAGATACCTGTGGGAGACCATAGGACATCAACATATGTGTGATTGGGGAAACAGGATAGGATAGAGAGAAAGAGGCAGACAAATTACTTGAAAAAAATGAAGGCCAAAAATACCCCAATTAGTGTGATAAACATTAATCTATATATCCAAATACTAAATGAAATCCCAGAATATAAACTCAAAGAAGTCCACATCTATTCCTGATTATAGTGAAACATCATGAGTCAAATACATCATAGAGACATCACAGTACAAATATAAAAAACTGCACACAAAAACAATATCAAGTAGCAAAAGAGAAATAGAACTCATTATGTACAAGAAAACCTCAATAAAGTAACAGCAGATTTCTCACTGGAAATAATGGAGTCCAAAATCTAGTGGGATGATATAGTGGAAATGCTGGTAAAAAAAATCCAAACTGTCAACCAGTGATTCTATATCCAGAAAAACTATCTTTCAAAAAGGAAGGTGAAATAAAGACATTCCCATATAAACAAGACTGAGAGAATTTGTTGCTAGCATATCTTCCTTAAAAGGAAAAATTTCAAACTAAAAGAAATTGACACCAGATCCATATGAAGAAATAAGGAGCACTGGTAAAGGCATTACACTGGTAATTATAAGAGAAGTATTGATATGTTTTACTATTTTCACTGTTAAGTAGCGATTTAAAAGACAACTGCATAAAATAATAATTACTTAACTATTGTTGAGCTTCAAATGTATAAAGATTTCATTTCTATGACAATAATAGCACAAAGGAGAGAGACAGGAAGGGAGCTATATTGGAGCAAAGTTTCTATATACTATTGAAATTAAGTTAGCATTAATTTGAGGTAGATCGTTTTAAGTTAAGATACATACGAAGTCCCTAGAGCATTCACTAAGAAAATTGCTTTAAAAATATTGCTTAAGAAAATGCACAAAAAAGAATGTAAATTGTACACCAGGAAATATTGATTGAACTCAAAAGATGATAGTACAGGAGGAACAAACAAACAAAAGCACTGGACGTCAAGAAAACAAAGAGCAAAATGGCAGATGTAAATCTAATTGCATCAATAGTTACACTAAGTGTAAGTATTAGACACGCCAATGAAAAGACAGATTGTCAGATTTTATAAACAAAACAGGTTCCAATTGTATGCTATCTACAAGAGACACATGTTAGATTCAAAGATACAAATAGGCTGAAAATATAAAGATGAGAAAGATATACTATGAAAACAATAGACATAGAAGAGCTCAAATGTTATGCTAACTGCAGACAAAATAGACTTAAACAAGTCTTAAAAAAGCGTATCAGAGATATTTTTTAATAAAAAGTGGTCAATTCATCAAGATGATATAATAGCCATAAATACTTGTGTTTCTAAAAACACAGCCCCAATAAACACAAAACAAAAACTGACAAAAGTGCATGGGAAATAGAAAATTCAATTAATAATTGGAGACTTTATTTTTATTTATTTATTTTTTATTTATTTATTTATTATTATTATTATTTATGCCTACATCACCTGGTCTTTGCCATATCTTCCTAGGTGGTTTCCCATCCAAGCACTAACCAGGCCCAACCCTGCTTAGCTTCCAAGATGACATTGGGCTTGTTCAGGGTGGCATGGCCGTAGCCCATGAACTGTGGCTCCAACCCAGAACCTTCTGCGTGTAAAGCAGATGTGCTAACTGCTACACTATGGAACCACGTCCAATAATTAGATACTTTAATAGCACACTCTTAGTAATTCATAGAACAACTAGATGGAAAATGAGCAAAGCTGTAGAAGACCCTGGGAAAAAATGGCATAGATGATATGGGCTTTGTTCTTCCCTCTTGTGACCAAATCAAAGCTGTGACAGAAACATGGAGCAAACAGCAAGCAAAGTCACCGGGGATCTAGACAAACAGAAGCTCTACAACTAGGGAGACAAATTTATCAATGCCAAGCCAGCATTACAGGAAATGTTGGAGGAACTTCTTTAAGAAGAGAAAATATGTATCAAAAACAGGAATAAAGAATGCTAATAACTACATTCCTATCAACAAGTACTTCAAATGGAAAAGAATTAGTGCTCCAACCAAAAGATAGAATGGATAAGAATGGATAAGAAAACAAGACCCTTACATATGCTGCCTACAAGAGACTCACTTCATATTAAAAGACACTCACAGACTAAAAGGAAGGGAATGGAAAAAGATATTGTCATGATGGACCTTGACTGCATTGCATTGAATGAAATGAATTGGATAGAGAAACACAAATATGTGATTTCACGTACACGTGGAATCTAAAGAAAAAAAATCAACAACAACAACAAAAGCAGAAATAAACTCATAGATACAGAGAATATTTAGAAGGATATTAGGTGGGAGTGGGGTTTGGCGGGGGGAACCAAAAAAAGGCAAAGGGATTAAGAGGTACAAATGGATAGTGGCAGAATAGACATGGAGATGTAGAGTGTAGCATGGGGAAGATGGTTAATAATGTATAAATGTGTAAGGGGGAAGAGAGGTACTAGATTTAGTGGGGTGATCGCCTTGTTAATTATGTGGATCTCTGATTACTATGCTGTGCAACCAAAACTAGTATATTATTATATGCCAACTATAATTGAAAAAAAAAAACCCTCATTGAATTGTACAATGTAAATACAAGCAATTAATTGTCTATTATATTTCAATAAAGCCAGAAAAAATAAAAAATGAAAAAAAAATAACCCCTACAATCGAACAATTACACCATATTAACAGAATAAAGGATGAAACACAAATCATGTCAATAGATGCAGGAAAAGCATTTGACAGAACCCAACGCTCATTCATGATCATAACAAATGTGGAAGAAAAAAATAATTTTCTTCCCTAAAACCTCAAGACAGCCTAATACTCAGCTTGATTTCTTCTCAAAAGCACTCAAGGCAAAAATGGTTCTGTCACTTTGGACGCCCTGCTCTCACCTCTCCAGACAGTGGTTCTTTCCTAGACTTGGCTGGCACCTTCCCACTGTTTTGATCGCATGTAGAGATTTTTAAGAAGATGATTTGTACATTTCATTAGAATTTCTCAGTTGTTCTCAGTGGGAGTGTGGGTCTCCTAACTCACCTCATACTCCCTAACCAGCTGTCAGAAGAGACTACTTTCTAGCCTGAGAGAGGACACAGTGTTGGGAACTCCAGTTCTGAAGGAGAGGGAAGGAGAGCGGTTGATGGAAAAGGAGGTGAGGCAACTTCAGAGTGAGCATCAGTACAGAGGGTGGGGTGAGTATAGTAGGCCCAAGAGAGGAGTGACGGTGGCAGAGGGGAAGGGCAGTAAAAGTTGCCTTTGCACACTTTGTCCCCCAGTCCCTTACAGCAGGGATTCCTAATTCCTGGGCCACAGACTGGGCCACAGAGTAGGAGACAAGTGGTGGGGTGAGCTAGCAAAGCTTCATCTGTATTTGCGGTGCTCCCCAGTCCTAGCATCACTGCCTCAGCTCCTCCTCAGATCATCAAGCATTAGGTTCTCATAGGAGTGAGAACCCTTTTGTGGACTGTGAATGTGATCTAGGTTGTGCGCTCCTTGTGAGAATCTGATGCCTGATGATCTGAGATGGAGCTGAGGCTGTGATGCTAGCACTGGGGAGCGGCTGCAAACACAGATTAACATTAGCAGAGAGGTTTGAGACCATAATAAATCAATTGCTTGAAGACTCATATCAATATAGACCCTATTAGTGAGTGGCAAATGACAAGCTGCTCCTGGTGGCAGGCTCTATAGTGGAGAGTTGATGTACTTCAATTGTACAGCTGCATCTGGTGGAAGGCTTTAAGTCAGAATTCGATACTTATTATAGTCCTCACACAGCCTGTCCATTTTTTTATTTACCTCTTTGGTCTGCGCCTCTTTCCCGCACTGTGCACTTGTCTCAGTCACGGTTTTGGTAAGCCCACAAGCTAACCCTAGCTGAAGTGAGTAAAAGACAAATGTCACTGGAGAGCTTCTCTGAAAAGGGAAAAAGACCCAATGATGAGACAGCAGAAGACTCTAAGACTGCCGACAAAATAGAAGGCTGCATTTAAAAGAAAATACCAAGAGTTCTACTTAAATTACTGATTCATTGCAACAGGTGATTCAGGTTTTTCAAGCCTGCTTTGTATAATACGTGGCGACTGGCTATCCAACAAAGCCATGAAAACTTCAAAAGTGCTTTGCCACATGGAGACTGAGCACCCTGCATTAAAAGACAAGCCTTTGGAGTTTTTCAAAAGAAAAAAATGTGACATGAAAAACAGAAGCAATTATTGAAGGCCACCACTTCATCAAATGTGTCTGCACTGAGAGCGTCATTCTTAGTGGCTAATCGCATTGCTAAGGCTAAGAAGCCCTTTACTATTGGTGAAGAGTTGATCCTGCCTGCTGCTAAGGACATTTGTCATGTACTTTTAGGATAGGCTGCAGTTCAAAAGGTGGCATGTGTTCCTCTTTCGGCCAGCACTGTAACTAGATGAATTGATGAGATAGCAGAGGATACTGAGGAATAACGAGTCACCGTGGTACGCAATCCAGGCTGACGAGTCTACTGATGTTGACAACAAGGCAACAATGCTTGTTTTTGTGCGATATATTTTTCAGGAGGATGTGCATGAGGATATGATATGTGTACTTTTGTTGCCAACCAACACCACAGCTGCAGAACTATTCAAGTCTCTGAATGATTACATATCAGGAAAAGCGAACTGGTCATTTTGTGTCAGTATATGGACAGATGGAGCGGATGCCATGAGTGGACGACTTTCTGGTTTCACTATTCGGGTCAAAGAGGTTGCTTCTGAATGTGAGTCTATGCACTGTGTCATTCATAGAGAAATGCTGGCTAGTCGAAAGAATGTCTCCCGAACTTAACACGTTTTTGCAGGATGTGATTAAAATTATCAACCACATTAAACCCTTAACTCACGTCTGTTCACACAGCTGTGAGATGGACACAGAGCACACACATTTCCTCTTCTACACAGAAGTGAGATGGCTTTCTAAAGGTAGATCACTGGCCAGAGTTTCTGAGTTACAAAAAGTGCTCCAGAGATTTTAGAAAAACAGTCACCACTGGTAGCAGCACATTTCAGTGACGGGTCACAAAATTTGCTTACTTGTGTGACATATTCGACCTGCTTAACCAAGTCCATCTGTTACTTCAGGGGAGAATGACAACTACGTTCAAGTCGGCAGACCAAGTGGCTACATTCAACGCCAAACTGGAATTATGAGGGCGGCGAGTAAACATTGGGATTTTTTTGACGTTTCAAACACTGGCAGAGATTTTGAAGGAGTCCTGACTGGGAAGGAATGGATCCACGACTCATTTGTGAGTAAGCCAGGTGAATATACTTTGTCTGAGCTAGAAGAGGATCAACTGTTTGAGATCGCAAATGATAGTGGCCTCGAGAGTATGTTTGAGACAACTTCAATTCTCCAGACAACTTCAGATCTCCATATTTTCTGGATTAAAGTCATGGCGGAATATCCTGAGATTGCCACAAAAGCACCAAAAAGCCTGTTTCCATTTCCAACATCTTATCTTTGTGAAGCAGGGTTTTCTGTAGTGACAGCAACCAAAATGAAATTATGTGTTGCCGTCCAAATCTGTAGGTCCTTGTTCAGGTAGATGAAATCCTCACCATCATAAGCAAGTTAAAAATGTTCCTTCAGGAAGGGCCTGTTTGGAGCCACCACGCATCCGCAAGGTGCAAGGTCCTGGAACTGCCCTGACATCAGCCTGGTTGGTGGCAGTTGTCTCACCCCTCTCACTCTTACATTTGTCACAGCAAAAGTCAGTCACGACCCAGATTGAAAATGAAACCTGAAGCAAAATGCCACACACCTTCCCAGGCTAGAAAGTGTTGGTCAGCCCTTACAAGGTTAAGACCCTTTCCTGGACAGGTGCGTGACCCCTACCCCTCTGTGCCTGACATCACTCAAGTGCATCACTTAAGGATATTTCGTGATAATTTTCGTGAGGTCTGCCTTCTCGTCTCAAGAATCAGGTCCCATCTTCTCCAACTACTTCTCCCGCAGCATCTCACTATGACCCTTGCCTTAGTTGTCAAAGTGTAGGACCTGAATGTGTCTCGGAAGGTGGTGGTGGTGGTGAAGCCAGGCTTGCTGACCTAGGTGAACAAAGGTAGTGTCTAAACACATCAAGGAGTGAGAGCCTGGGCACAAGTCTTTCCAGGAAGGCAGGACGGGCTGTGACGCCCCGCCCCTGTCCCTCTGCCCGAGCTGGTCTCAAACGCTACCTCCTCCCATACCCTCATCCCCTCATCCCGCCCATGTCCTCCCCACTTCTCCACTCCCCTACCCCCCTTGCCTGTGCTGGGAGCGCTTTTCTGGGGCCTGTTATTGCTTTGTGTGGAGGGGAAAGGTGAGAGGAGGAGAGAGATGGAGAGAGATGGAGGGCACCAGGGTGAGGGAAGGGAAGGGGGCTGGCAACCCTGGAAAAAGGTGGAGACCCCTCCTTCTGCAGCTCCCTTGGCTTTT
>NW_011889159.1:1003325-1003636 GCF_000151845.1 Pteropus vampyrus
TAGAAATCAAAAGTGTGCTCTATGGACACAAACTTGGAAAGTCTGTTTTTATAGAGAAAGTTCCCTCCCTGGTTCCTGACTGGTCCATTTATATGCAAATGAGGAATCCAAATTTGCAGTCTAATTGGTCCAAATAGCACTGTCCTGCTGTCCTGATTGGTCAGAATCATGTGTTCTGATTTGTTGTTATGGAGCTGTTCTGATTGGTTAGTAAAGAAGATAGAGCTGTGCAGTTCTAACTGGACAGGGCAGGTCTCAGCCCATTGGTAGAAATACGAGTCTAGGAACTCCTTTATAAGATTCAGCTCAGG
>NW_011889159.1:1003686-1005220 GCF_000151845.1 Pteropus vampyrus
ACGAGTCTAGGAACTCCTTTATAAGATTCAGCTCAGGTGGCAGAAATGAAGTGCAGGACACTTGACAGCTCAGTCTGTGAAAGGCTTCTGTAAACAGTAGCTGCTAGATTCTGAATTTTGGGCAGATTCAGCAGGTGTCCTTGTCAGGTGTGTTCCTTCTTGGTGTCAACATCTTGTAAAAAGTTGTGAAAAGGAAAGTAAAAGTGAAAGTGGAGCCCCAGGGAGATGGGCAACTCTGAGGACTTGTTCTTTGCTTAGCTTAGCTTTACCACTAGACTCCAGCCCTCAGGCTGGAGACTCAGAGTCCAACCCAGAGACTGTGGTGGTTCCCTGACTCTCTCTTCAGCACCATTGCTGTCTTGTCCCAATCTTTCCAGGGACACATGGTCCTGGGATTGTCAGAGTGAACCAGCAAGACCACCTAGTTGATTCCCTGTCATCTCTCAGGCACATAGTAAGAACTATATAACTATTAACTACTGTTATGTTTATTATTAACAGCTCATCCATGAGAGCTGCTTCTTTCTCTGGACTTTTCTAGAAAAATTTACCCTGTAGGAACTTGATGAAAGAATGACGTCACTCTGGAAATGGCCAGTGTTAAAGGAGTTTCTGCTTTAGTATATTGAAGAGTGGTGGCTGAATGCATCAGGAGTGATTCACTCAGTGTGTCAGTTTTTTTTTTTTCTTAATTAATTGAATTGGATGGCTCCATTTAAATAATCACAAACATGAAATCTTAAATCCAATATCATCTTGAGGAGACGATTTGATTTCATGTGGAAACTATCTCTAAGTTGCTTTCCAGACAGCCTCCCAAAGCATCCAGAATTTCTAAGTTTGACTTTCACAATGCATGAACACAATGCACCAATAGCGGGTCGACACTTTCTTCACAAACTAGTCTTGCTTTGAATATGAGTCACAAGCATATTTCAATATATAGATTTTCCTAGGAGTTTGATTAGTAAATATTTTAATAATAATATATGTAGTCACTTACCAGTATGTGCTTGTATTTTCTAAAAGTCACAAATGTTCAAAACATCCACCATTAGCAATGTTGTATATATTGGTACAGGTTAGTAACACCTAAAAATGAACTTTAGCTTTCAGTAAAGGCCAACTGAGTAATTGGACTCACTAGAAAACTTGCAGAAAATAAATATTGAAAAGCTGCTTGAAGGTATGAGCGAGGTAGAAGGCCCAGCCCTCAGAGTGGCTGATTTCTCTGGGATATTTTTCAATTTTCCCTTTATTTCTTATAACCTCTTTTATATTCTCCTGTTTATTCTTCCTGGAACTGATGACACTGGCTCATTTATACTAATCATTGGGTAATTGGGTTTTAGACAAGGCAATCAAGGTTGGTTAGTTTTAATTTATATTTATAAAAATGTATTAGGGATTCATTTCTCCCTGGCAGGCCTAGATTCCAGATGTCCAGTGCACATGAATAAGAATTATGAGAAATGACATTGGATGTCATTGCACCTTACCAGGGATATGGGCCAGCAAGTGGATTGCTACATCT
>NW_011889159.1:1006645-1008392 GCF_000151845.1 Pteropus vampyrus
ATATACTCACACAACATTGGAATGCTTAAATATATTAAGCAATTATTAACATATCTGAAATCAGAAATAGATAGCAATGCAATAATAGTAGGGAACTTCAATATTCCATTTTCAACAATAGATAGATCATCCAGACAGAAAATCAACCAGGAAATAATGGATTTGAACTACACTTTAGATCAAATGAACTGACAGACATACACAGAATATTCCATCCAACAGCAGTAGAACCTCATTCTGCTCAAGTGCACATGGGACATTCCCCAAGATAGAGCATATGTTAGCTCATAAAATAAGCCTGAACAAATTCAAGGAGACTGAAATTATACCAAGTATCTCTTCCAAACACAATGGTATGAAACTAGAAATCGATAACAGGATGTAAGTTGGAAAATTCACATATATATGGAAATTAAACAACACACTCCTCATTAAACAATGGGTCAAATAAAAAATCAGATGGGAAATTAAAAAAATATGAAAACACATCCTCAAACTTATGGATGCAGCAAAGTCAATTTTAAGGGGTATGGACAAACAAAAAATCAGGCAAGCATTCCTTCAGCAAAAAGGATTTCTTCAGGAAAAAAGAAAAGAATGTAATCCCAACATGCAGCCATGATGAGCTGCAAGTCTGGGGAAAACAAAGGAGAGAAAATTCTTTATAGAGGGGAAGAGGGAGTTGGGGGTATGTTATAACCATGAAGTTCTTCCCATAGGGCTTTTGTAGCTGACATAGGGCATGACAGCTTCTCCTATAGGCCCTCCTGATCCCTATCTTGGTTCTAGTCTCTGTCATTAATTTTGACATTTTCTCCTTTTGATTGAGATTTTTCTCTAAAAACGTCACTTATCAACAGTCATGTCTTCCAATTTCAGTGGTCTTTTGTCCCTTGATGCCAGGAAAGACCTCTTCTGGGTTTCATGTCCATGTAGGAGAGAAAGTTCATGATCTGAATACCACTCATGTCCAGTTTTGACAAGCAACAGTTACAGAGCTTAACAGCAAAAAAACCAAACAAAAACAAAACAAAACAAAACAAAAAAACAGAGCAAAATTAAAACCAACATAACAAACTTACGATGATGATTCTAAAATAGGAGTTCAGATCTGAAATAAGTGAATTAACTAAAGGGTCAGTACTGTCTTGGATGCTGAAGCTCTTGATGACAGGTCCAAGAGCTGGAGAGGTTTTCCCTTTCACGGCAGATTGGGAAATACAGACAAGGGCATTTTTCTTCCAGGAAAGAGAAGAAACAACAGTAAGAAAATGTTTTACAGGTCTGGTCCAGTTGTTTTGGAAAAACTGTCACCTGCTTCAATTTTTGACAGCTTCAATTTCAGTTTACCAGACTGTGTGCAATTCCAGTCAGCATTTGGTGCTTCATTAGGTGTGATGTATGGATCCAAGAGTCTACTTCCTGAATTCAAGAGTCTGCTCTCAGCACAGGGGTTAGTCAACAGTACCTAATAGGGTCCTTTCCAGCAAGGCTGGAGGGAGTCTTTTTTGAAGCGTCTTTTCTAGTAAACAAAGTGTCCAGGTTGTAGAGTGTGATGTTATGGGTTTTCATCTCGTTGGAGTGCACTGTACTAAAGCATGATTATTCTCAGTAGAAGCAATTATGCCTTTACAATATTGAGGCATGTCTCTCTTTATCAACTGTGGATCGAAAGAAGCAGGAGCCAAATACATGCAGCGTCCTGTAATTATCTCAAAAGGTAAGATTTTATGAGCTCCAAAAGGGG
>NW_011889159.1:1008915-1010976 GCF_000151845.1 Pteropus vampyrus
ACTGGGTTATATTTTGAACAGGTGGGACAAATGATATTTCTCCACCAATGTTGATTCATTAATACTGTCATTTTGTCAGTGGATCAATGGTTTAATGTATGCGCAGTAGTTAGGCACGTGAACTTCAGAGTTTCTCATAGGACTGCATTGTTATTTGGTCCGAACCAGAGCTTTCTCTTTTAATCAATCAACTGTTAAGAGTTCCAATCTTGAATTTCCTTTATTTCCCTTTTGTTGTGTTTCTCTGGCTGGTTTTTCTAAGTTACCAGCTGAAGAAATATTATCCCTTTGGACCATGACAGAGGTTGACTGCTTTTGGTTTCTTTAAGGGCAGTTTTTTCTTGCAGAAGTGTCAACAAGGCGATTTCCTTTAGGTTCCAGAGAGTCAAGTTTTAGAATGCCCTGGGACCTTTATAATAGCAGCAGGTAAAAGTGTAGCATCCCATAATTCATGAACATATGAGCCATTTGTAATTTTATTTTGACTGAAAGAAAGGAAGCCATGTTGCTTCAACAACCTTCCAAAATCGTGAGCTATGCTGAAGGCATATCTACTGTCAGTATAAATGTTGGCAGTTTTGTCTTTGGCTAAAATATAAGCCCAAGTGAGGGCATATAATTCAGCCTGTTGGGCTGAAGTAGTCAGAGGTAAAGATGCTGCCTTGATGACTTTAAAAAGAGTTACAATAGGATACCTAGCACAATACTTACCATTTTTACTTTTTAAATATTACTTGTAAAGCATGAGAAGTCAGTGTTTCCCAGAGGAGTTTCCTGCAGATCATCATGAGGAGTCGGGAGATGATCCATCAGTGCTAAGCAATTGTGAGGAGCTTCACTGGTATTGGAGGGGAGAAGAGTAGCAGGGTTAGGGTTATTGCGACTTGAAAGAGTTATGTAAGGAGCAGTCAACAAAAGGAATTCATGGGAAGTGAGGTGAATGACTGATTAAAAAATGTAGGGTGTGATGAGAATTCAGGAGAGCTTCTATCTCATGAAGTACAAAGCAGGTGGGTTCATTAAACTCTCCTTTAAGGCTTTAAAGGCTATCCCACCCATTCTCCCCATAAAATTGGATTTGGGACTGTCATTCTTTAATAAAACATACAGGGATTTTACCGTAAGAGAGATTTAGGATCCAATTTTGGCAATTTTAGTGACCTATCCCAAGAACGCCTCACGATTGACGCTTAGTTTTGGGCCTTGGGAAACTATGGACACCATGATGTGTAACTGAATCCAGGTGTAGTCCTGTTTCAATATCAGACGGTGCAAATGTTAAATCTCAGTTTGGACAAACTGAAAATTTTCTTAAGCGACTTTGTATCCCTTAAGGTCAAAAGTTCTAATAGGTGGATGCCATCTTCCTGTGAGGAGACCAGAGAAGAAGAGCAATGAAGAAAATCATTTACATATTGCAACAAAGTAGAACCTTTAGGGAAAGTATATCATCCAAATCAGTCCTCAGAATTCGTGAGAAATAAAAAGGGCTCTCAGTAAAACCCTGAGACATTACTGTCCAGGTGAACTGTTTTGCTTCCTAAGTGAAGGTCAAAAGATATCAACTGAATGCTAAAGAATTCACCGTATAAATCAATTACAGTAAAGAATTTACTCCAGTTGGCATAGATGTTAGTACTGTATGAGGGTGAGGAACAACAGGGTGTAGGGGAATAACAATGTTGTTTATTGCTCTAAGGTCCTGGACAAATCTCCACCTTTGTCCCTTAGGCATTTTTACAGGTAAAATAGGAGTGTTGCAGGGACTAGTACAAAAGATAATAAAACCTTGAGTTTTATAGTCTTTTATTATGAGCTATATGCCTTGAAAATCCTCTTTACTTACATGGTATTGACATATTTTGAGAAGGGGTTTTGAGAGATCTATTTGAATATAAATACGAGGCGCATTATGGATTCTGCCAATATCAGTTGAGGGTTTTGCCCAGAAAGTTGGCAATTGATGTAATAGGGACAAATGATCAGTTCTCCCAGATTTAGCTATACTGCCATCAGAAATGGAACAAATATAAGATGTCGAAGGGCTATTTAGTTCACTGG
>NW_011889160.1:0-3367 GCF_000151845.1 Pteropus vampyrus
GTGGAGTAGGTAAATGCCATGCCCACCTCCTCCCAAGACCACATCAAAATTAGAACCAAATTATAGACCACCATCATTGAGAACCACCTGAAGACTAGCTAAAGTCCTAAAACTAAGGATATAAAGAAGAAGCCACATGGAGACTGGTAGGACGGGCAGAGGCTTGGAACCAGCAAGTCCCAAACCCACAGTCTGCTGATTAAGAACCGGGAGGGATAGCTCAGCTGTGGAGGTCCGCCCTGAGGAGCAAGGGTCCAGACCCACACCGGGCTCTCCAACACAGGGCACCAGTACCATGAAGAGGAGTCCTCATGACATCTGGCTGTGAAAACCAGTGGGGATTGCATCCGAGTGAGACCGAGGGCTGCTAGAGTCCCAGGCGTTTCCTTGAGTGGCCTGCACATGGGCAAGCTTGCTCACAGACTCACTCCATCTGGGATCCAGAACAAGGCAGCAGCCCACAAAGTACCAGAGACATACAGGGAGGAACTAAATTGACTCACTTCAGGGCGAGGGCTGCAGGGGTCGTGGTAACATTCTCTGAGGACAGAAGTGCAGGCAGGGGCCATTGTTCCTTTGTTGAGCTCTCCTCCCACCCAGCTGGCCCAACACAGGTGGACGCCATATCCGAGCTCTCCATTAACCTGGCTAGCAGAGTTCCCCCAACTTGGTGATTCCCTAAGACCCCAACCCACTCAACTCGCACACCGAGCCAGAGCTTCTCCCGGTGGCTTTTCCACAGTAGCAGCTCACTCTGCAGAGTTTCTTAATATCTCTCAAAGGTCCACAAAGCCCTAAGAAGTAGCGGCTGGCCTCGGTGAGCCCTGTACCTCTAACTGTGTGGCTCCTAACGAGACTCAAAGGGTGACCAGTCTCACCTATACTGTAACTTCCAACAGGTGTCCCAAAGCCTGGCATGAGCTATGGCTAGCAGTGGCTTGGCATGCAGCTTCAACTAAGCAGCCACAGCCCAGTACAAGTGGTGGCTGGCCTCAGCTCACATTGTGGTGCCCAACAAAGTGTCCCAGGCCCGGTACTAGTGACGGCTCGCCTTGTTCACAGCATAGCCTCTCCCAAGCGCCTCAAAGCCCAGCACTAGTGGTGACTAACCCACGGATCACATTGTAGCCTCCACCAAGTGGCCCCATGTTAGATAGAAACAGTGGCTGACATCAACCTGCACTGGACCCCCTCCCAAGGGGCTCAGGAACCAACACTCAGTGGTCGGCTTCAAAACACCACAGAGCACCAGCTCACCAGCTCCACAAATGAGACACCCGAAGGGTGGACTCTACTGGCACCAGAGTAACACCAAAGCAACTCCCACTCTGTGAGGTCACCCCTGCACAAAGCTTGTACACTGTTACGGCCAACCCTCACAGCCAGTCAGCCTGAGGGTCAATCTCACCCACTGACGTGCCAACAGCAACCAAGGTTCAACTACAACAGCAGTGCACAAGTGACCCACACAAGGGACATGTATGGAGTCTCAAACAAGATAAACCCAGAGGCCCAAACTGAAACACATCATGATTAAAAGTTAATCATGGTTAAAGACAGAGAGAATCTCGAAAGTAGAAAGAGAAAATCAGTTACCTATGTACCAGGAAGCTCCCACAACCAAAGATCCTACAGAAGAAGATGAGAGGCCAATATCCCTGATGAACGTGGATGCAGACATCCTCAGCAGAACATTAGCAAACAAAATTCATCGATACATCAAACAGATTACACACCATGATCAAGTGAGATTTATTCCCGGGATGCAGGTTGGTTCAATATCTGCAAATCAATTAATGGGATATGCCACATAAACAAAATGAAGGATCAAAATCATATGATATCAACAGATGCAGAAAAAGCATTTGACACATCCAACATCCTTTCATAATAAAAACTCTCAGCAAAGTGGGAATAGAAGGATCATACCTGAACATAATAAAGGCCATATATGACAAACTCACAGCTACCATGATAATCGAAGGTGAAAAGTTGAAAGCTTTTAAATCAAGAACAAGAAAAGATGTCCACTTTCACCATTTTTATTCAACATAGTCTTAGAAGTCCCAATCACAGCAAATTGTCTTGTCCGACAATTTCTTTGTCGGGCAAGACAAAGAAATAAAACACGTGAAATTGGTAACTGTCACTATTCGCAGATGATATGATACTATAGAGAGAGAACCCTAAAGAACCCACTAAAAAATTTAAGAACTAATAAATGAGTTCAGCAATGTAGCAGGATACAAAATTAACATTTAGAAATCGGTTGCATTCTTATACCAGTGACAAATTATCAGAAAGACAAATTAAGAAAACAATCCCATCTACGATCACATCAAAATAGTAAAATATCTAGAAATAAATTTAACCAAGGAGGTAGATGACATGCACTCAGGAAACTGTAAGACAATGAAGAAAGAAACAGAAGATACAAATAAATGGATGGACATACCATGCTCATGGATAGAAGAATTAACATCCTTTAAATATCCTTACTAACCAAAGTAATCTACAGATTCGATGCAATCACTATCAAAATACAAACGGCATTTTCCACAGAATCTGAAAAAATAGTCCTCAAATTTATGTGGATCCACAAAAGACCCCGAACAGCCAAAGCAATCTTGAGAAACTAGAACAAAGTTGGAGGTATCACACTACCTGATACCAAGCTATAACATAAGGCTATAGTAAGGAAAATAGCATGGTATTGGCATAAAAGGACACAGAGATCAATGGAACAGGATAGAGAGCCCAGAAATAAACCCAGGCCTACATGGTCAATTAATTGTAGGACAAAGGAGGCAAGAATATACAGTGAGGTAAAGCCAGTCTCTTCCACTAATGCTGTTGGGAAAACTGGACAGATACATACAAAAGAATGAAAGGGGATCACTTTCTTATACCATATACAATAACAGACTCAAAATCATTAAAGACTCGAACGTAGTACCCGAAACCATAAAACTGCTAGAAGAAAACATAGGCAGTAAACTCTTTGACATCACTCTTAGTAAAATTTTTTGGATATGCCTCCTCAGTCATGGGAAACAAAAGAAAAAACAAACAAGCGGGACTACATCCAATTAAAGAGTTTTTACACAGCAAAGAAAACATCCATCGACCAGACAAAAACACGACCTACTGAATGGCAGAAGATGTGAGACAATGATGCATCAATAAAGGGTTAATATCCAAAATATATAAGAACCCATATAGCTCACCATCAACAAAACAAACAATGAGATCAAAAAATGGGCAGAAACCTGAACAGACATCTCTCCAATGAGGATGTGCAGATGGCAAAGAGACATATGAAAAGATGCTCAATGTCACTAATCTTCAAGGAAATGCAAATTAAAAC
>NW_011889160.1:3459-3883 GCF_000151845.1 Pteropus vampyrus
TAGAAATGTCTAATCACTAGGTTGTACACCTGAAACTAATATCTTGTCATCTGCAACTGAACACCGTGTAATTTAAAAAATTGAAGAAAAAAAAAAATAACAAACCCAGATGAGTAAAGAAAGGGTTGCCATAAAGACAGAACCACAAGGCACATCACCTAGCAGAAAAAAGGAATTGCAAAGGTAACAGAAGAAACTTAACAGATGAGTTTCAAGATGCAATAAACAATGCTAGACGCCCAAGGTTAAGAACCGTCATGACCTTCAAAAGAGTCAGTAAAGTGTGAGGGCAAAAGAAAAAAACAAGAAAAAGGATTCAAAGTGGAAGTAAACAATGAAGAAAAGTAAGGAACTAAAGTCTGTTCTAGTGGGTTTATCAGCGAACACAAAGCAAAGCTTGATAGCACGGGCGGTAAGCCAGTAG
>NW_011889160.1:3933-52287 GCF_000151845.1 Pteropus vampyrus
CAGTAGAGAAGAAACTGAAGATGTCAAAGACCAAGAAATAAAACACATAACGGTTCAAAATGAATTTTATTTGGAAAAAATAAAATAAAATGACTGTATAATCTCTGCTAAGAAGAATAAGTTCTGGTAAACAACCTCAAAACTGGCGCTGGTTATGCTCAGATCTGCTTACACCAACAAGGGCAAGAAGACAGCTGGAAGTCCCGGACCTTTCCCTCTGTGGGTACAGCGTCGTGTACACGTGGGCTGCTGGGCCCGGGGAATACTGGGCGAGTGCAGACAGATTACGAGAACATTTCCCACAATACTTCTGCTTAAGAGCCACCTGGAACACTTCTTTAAGAACGATGCATTCTCAGGCTCCCTCTCTGGAGATTCTGATCCTGTTGGTCCTGCTGGGTGCTGAATTTGTCAAGTGTACTAGGTGATGAGGCAAGTTTAAGAAATTTTTATTAATCTCTAGCACTGGAAAAGCGTGCCCTTGTGCCTGGCTTTCCCCACCCCCACCCCGCATCCCCGCGTGTCATGCTTGCATGAATACGCAAAATGGACTTGAAGATTCCGGCTCAAATCTGAGCATCATTCACATCACACCCAAAGCGACAAACGTTAAGAAGAAAGCTCACTGTCCTAGCCTAGGTGTTTCCAGGTACTGGAAACACCGCCGGATTCTGCAGCAGACCCGCTAGTTAGAAAAGCACAGGTGGACCGCACGTCTCACCTGCAGAGGAGGAAGACCGGGCTAGACAAGCCTCATCTGCAGTGCGGGGCTGTGCAAGCCCGAGGCGGGGAGCCAGAAGCGAGGTCACCCCGGGCGCCCTGGGCTTCGGCGCAGAGCGGCGGGCGCCTGGAAGACCCAGGGCGCGGCAGCTGGGCAGGGATCCCCAAGGAACGAACCTCCTCCGCGGGACAGGGCACAGCCGCGAGAGGCGGACCCACTCTCGGCCCGGGCCACTGGAGTCCTGGCACCGGGACGCGCCT
The DNA here is from genome assembly GCF_000151845.1 of Pteropus vampyrus. Classification (NCBI taxonomy): domain Eukaryota; kingdom Metazoa; phylum Chordata; class Mammalia; order Chiroptera; family Pteropodidae; genus Pteropus; species Pteropus vampyrus. The sequence continues at coordinate 4,915 of NW_011889160.1, forward strand.
TCCCGGGAAGGCGAGGCAGAACCGACGGGAAAGGAGGGGCGGCCGGGACCACCTCTGAGCGAGACCAAAGCCGAAAGAGGGGGCGCTTGGGGTTCACCGGGCGCCCAGGCCCGCGCGGACCGGGACGCCACAGCTGTCCCGCAGTCGTCTCCTTACCTCATGGGCCCCCAAGGGCTCCGCGCTCAGCGACACCCGGCAGAAGCACCCGCGCTGCCCTAAGAGTCACAGTTGCCCCGGATCCTAGGATCCCGAAGGGCGGGGACGGGAATGGGGGTTTCGGGGCGGAGAGAGCAGAGCTCGGGGAAGCCGGGGACCACGACCTTCCGCGCTTTACGGCTCCCAAAGCGGGGAGGGGGGGCGGGGGACGCCGGCGCGATCTCCTTCGCGCACGCGCGCGCCGTGACGTCCCCGCTGCGGCCCTGCCCCTGCACGTGGGTCTTGTTTGGGTCTTGCTGGGTCCATCCTTTCCCTCTGCCAAGGTGAAGGTGATTTGGAGGCCATGTTGATTCCTGCAAGTGCGGCCCGGACGTCCGTGGTGGGCGGCAGCTCCTCTGGAGCATGGGGAGCGTGGGGGGCGTGGGGAGCGTGGGGAGCGTGGGGGTCTGGGGGTTCTCTCTGCCCTCTAGTCGCCTTTTCAGGTCTGGCCTCTCCTAAGTCCGCAGCCCAAAGGCTTCTATTCCAGGGTATTTAAAGTTTTCTTGGACTGGCAGTCTCTTTTTTCCTTGGAAGTTGTTGGGGTCTTCCTGGGCGAGGCTGTGGTAGACAGGATTGGAAATCTGGTCTGCTGTTCTGGCTAGACCTGGGTTTGGGAGGTGGATTAGAGCAACCTTTTTGGCACCAGGGACGGTTCTCCGATGAAAATCTAAAGCCTGATGATCCCAGGCGGAGCAGAGGCAGTGAAGCTAGAGCTGGGGAGCAGCGGCAAATACAGATGACATTTCAGCTCGCAGCTCGCCTCCTGCTGTACAGCCCGGTTCCTAACAGGCCGCAGGGGACCCCTGGATTAGTGGACCTGAGTTCCAGGCGGAATCTCACTCTCTGCACCTTTCTAGCTTTTCTCGGCGAGAGGAAGAGGCATCTTTCACTTCATCGTCTGAGAAGCCTCCCATCCACCCTTCCTTCCTATCACATCACGGTGCCCTTTTCTTCCCTGTATAGAACTCATTCCATGTTAAGTATGTTAGTGTTTGTTGACCCTCACTCTACAGCACGGCAATAGTCTCAGCACTTAGAACAGTGTTTCTCATAGAACACACTTGGGGTTGGGCCACACTCTCCTGTTCCCATTGTTTGGATTGAAACTCATCTTACTGCACCAGCCAATCTTGTTTTATTGATGGCCTCTTGTGGCCAGGGTGATGGGCTTCAGCAGTGCGCAAGAAAGAAGGGCCTTCTGCCTATAGGGAGTGGCAGTAAAACTCCAGGGACCCCTGTGTCACCATACCAACCTACAACCTGCATATTTTATATACCATACTCTTGACAATTAACTCACACAAGGCAGCCCTCACGAGGTCTGGCTGCCTGAGAACAGAAACTCTGCTTCTTGTTACTCCGTTTCATGAAAGTTCAAGCCATTCTAGGCTTCTGCCCTAGATAAATAATAGTTTAGCTAAAGGCTTAAAGCCTGGGGTCACCTACCTGCCCCCCAAAGTGAATAGACTAACAAATCAGGTATATTCTTGGGGAAAACTTTCCTGATGCCCAGATGTGGCAAATCCAGGAGAAAAATTTCACAAGTTTTCTTGATCTGGCTCATGCCATTTCCAGGTATATGAATTTGGGAGAAACCTAGTTGTCTTCATGAAACGGCGGATGAAGTAAAGCGATATTTAATGCGTTAAGTCTGTTCACATGCAGTAGTGGAAAAGCTGCATAGATCTCTGCCCGCTTCCTCACCCGTCACCATTTTGGCCTCCACTTTAAAATGTTAGTTCGTAAAGCTGCTTTCATTGTCGATGTTTAGTGGTACTTTGCATGCTCTCATAACCACCAATGCACTGTTTTTTTAAGAGGACTGAGTGTTGTAGTGTTTTGGGCTTCTCTTTTTCAATGAAATATCCGAGTTTTTCCTTGTGAGATTCTAGACTTCTCAGAGCAGAGCATCTCTTGGAGAATTACATATTTCTCATGGGCCATATTTTCTCATCATATTTAGATGCAGCTATTTTTATCCTTTGAAACCTTCTGCCTTCTCCTTTTTCTGTCAAGGACAGAAATTACAAGAGGTGGGGCGGATATTTTTAGCATGTTTCAAAATCTCTATGCCAGGAATTCCTTGCACACCAAGAACTGGCGCTCAGAGCACCCCCTTTCTCCACGCCGGGTTCTCGTGCCTTAAACCCCAGAACGTCACTTGGTGGGTGGAGAGAGGAAGGACAACAAAGAAACTAACTCCATTTCAGTGTGAGGGTTCCCATCACCCCTCGTTTCAGTGAAGGGTTTTCTAGCTGGACAGTTCACACCTTACTCTCTGGCCAACTACTGGGACGTATCAAAGCGCCACTGTAATTACTGTAAAGTGCTATAACTCGTTATTTGCATTTGTAAGTGTGTAGTCCTGTTCAGTCCCTTTGTGTCCCCGTGTAGAGTTAGCATGTGGCCCTGAAGACGTTCAAGGCACTTAGGTAAATGGGACCTTTTCTCAAGAAACCTGATGCTGTAGATGTAAAAAAAAAAAAAAAAAACCCTGATGGCTTTAGGCACACAGGGTGACCGAGCATTTCTGCCTTCCGTGCACACAGTATTAACACTGTGCACGGTATTCCTATCAAGCCAGATTCCAGTTGAGATTTTCTTTTCATTTTACTAGGTTTGTCAGTGAATAAACAGACATTTGAATTGCCATTTCTACTTGTAAAATATTCTTCAGCTGTATTATTCAGTATATGTATTTGCCATCACAAAAGGTAAACATGATACATAATACTGTATCTGTGTTACCAAGTGTCAAACAGAATTTGGAAACCTTGCTAAGTAGATAACAGTCATTATGCAGTGGTGACCCGGCTGGGGAGAGGAAGCCTCCGTTCCTCCTCCTCAAGTTGCTATTACGGTCACTGGATTTCACATCTTGCCATGCCAGAGGAGCTGCCTTGCCTGTCTTATGTCTCAAACCTTTGGGATGTTAAAATAGGGCAACCTTGTTTCCCAAGAAACTGTTTGCAAACAAAACAAGAGAGCAGTTATTATGACAACTGGACTGATGACTACTGGAGTGAAAATTTTAAACATTGTTTAGAATTAACATCACTGTTATGTTCTCTGCGCCAATAGAAATTCCTTCCTTCTGTTGATGTGATCGTTCCCCTTCCCCTTCTCATAAATACGCATTGCTTTGGTCTCCTAATGGAACAGTTTTTGAACTTCTGCCCAAATCATTGTGTCCCGAATAGTTATCTTTGTTGATATCAAATAAATGCTTGTTGCCTCTTACTTTGAAAGGCCTTTTTATTTTTAGGTTATCAAATGAATTGGGAAAAGTGGAGAGCAAAAGCTCCCTTTGAGCAGATGTAATTGATTTACTGACTTTGGCCATATTAGCTGACCAGTAGGTGGCGCTGTGGATTGCGGTTTCCTGGGTTCACAGAGCCCCTCACGTTTTAATTGCTCTTGGAGAGCACTTTGTCAGGATTAATTAGAAACCCATCTCAGACTAATAAACTCTCCCCCTGAGAGGTGATAACTCAGCGTGGCCCCTGTGGCACCGAAGGGCTGAGAAGAGGCTTCTTCAGTGCAACCTTGAAAAGAGGGATGTACCCTTCCCATATCACGGTCCTTCCCATGAGAGGCTCTGTGGAGTTAGGGACCCTCAGCCACTTGGATCTGGGGCTTCATCAGACTCAAGCCCCTCAGAGTCTGAGGTGAAAGGGTTTGTCATGGTTGGTCAAGAGCATGACTTTGGAGCTAACCTGGCCTGGGTCTGGATGTCAGCACAGCCTCACCTTGGTGTATGATGCTGGCAAATTACCTTTCCTAGGCCTCTGCGTTAGTCATCGATAGAAACTCTATATAAAGAGAGAGAATCAATAAAATGTGTGTGTGTGTGGGTGGGTGTGTGTGTGTGTGTACACACAGAGGAAGGGAGGGAGAGAGTTATTTTAAAGAATTTTTACAAACTTTCAGTCAATATGGCAGAGTAAACAATAATGGGAATACTATAATTGTAAAAATAAATGTTAAACTTCCCTTTGAAAAAGAGTTAATACAGGAAAAAAAAAAAAAGGCTTTACTCATGGGGCCGTGGGGGCTGGCAAGTCTGAAATGTGCGGGGCTGTCCAGCAGGCTGGAGACCCAAGGAAGAGCTGATGTTGTGGTCTCCTGTCTGAAGCAGTCTGAAGGCCGAATTATTCCTTCCTCTGGAGGATCCAGTCTTTCCCCTCAAGACTTAACTGAATGGATGCGGTCCGCCACATTAGGGAAGAAAGTAACCTGCTTTATTCAAGTCTACTGATTTAAATGCTCATCACCTCTAGAAAACACATTTACAACAATATCTAGACTGTGGCTTGACAAAACATATGGGCATCATAGCCTAGCCATGTTGACACATGAAATTAATCATCACAACCTCCATTTACTTGCTTGTAAAATGGGCAATGATACCCTTTTTTCCCCAAGATTTAAATGTGTGTAAGATACTTGGTCCATTGCAAAAATTTTCAGTGGACAACAGCTGCATTTGTTATGACTCCTGCAAAGTGAATTGCATGGTCTGGAGCCTGAAGTTTCCAGATTGTGTGAGACAGTGGGAGATGATCAAGGCGGCTGAGAGACATGCAGCCCAAGGAGCGAAGCACCTGTGCCCAGACCTGTTAGCCGGATGCTTGTGACAGGAGCTGGACTGGTGTCCCCAAGTGCCACCGGAGCTGATGTCTTCTGAATGAGCTCATTATGACTTATTTACGAACTACTTAGGCTTAGTATAGACTTACTCCAGGAAGTTCAACGCAATTATCTGAGCTCAGTGAGCTATCTTTCCAGTACACTGCCCAGGACGTGTACCTGTGTGGATGATCTGTGAACAGCTCTAACCCAGGCCAATGGCGACCTTGGTTGACTTGGCCTCTGTGCTTTCCAGCTTCTTCGGGGCCGTGCATGAAGCTGGATATTTGTGCTTCATGCCCTCCTCGGGCCAGCTGGCCTGGCTCTGCCGGCTATGCTTAGACCTCTTTCACTGGGTGACTAGTTTGGACACCTAATTTCAGCTGCCACGGGTTCTAGGCTGGAACATAAAAGCAGTCTCCCAGGGGAACTTTGGGTTCAGTCTCCACAGACCATCACCATGAGGGACGGGCTCCTGTCAGGGGATCAAAGGCACCCAGGACTCTGGCCACAGAGGAGAGTGTGCACACAGTCTCACCCAGTGACACATTCCCCTTCTCCTGGCAGCGTTTCAAAACTGAAGCTCAGCAGAATCATGGGAGAGAGAAATCCCAGCGGCCACAAGCACGTGAGACTTGGGCATGAAGAGGCAACGACGTCCCATTCTCCTCTCCACTGAGCGCCAGAGCTCCTGTGCCTGACAACATGCTTGCTGGTTCTAGGTGCCACCTTTTCTCTCGAAATGCTTTGTAAATGTCTGGTGTCACACTCTTTTCAATAAGGGTTGGGCCCAGATTCTCCCCCTGTGAACTGGTGCCACACCTTATCCCAGTTGTAAAATTCTCTTTACCTAGCCAAGACATGCTTCCCTCCTTCAGGCAGGCTTCCAGGATCTCCAGCTGAGGCAGAAGGGGAGGCAGCCACTAGGCTCCTGCAACCTCCGACCCCCACAGCACCAGCTGAGGCAGGAGCAGCATCTGGAGACTCTGGAGGGCCAGGGGCCCCTCCAACACCCTCGGCAGCCAGAAGCCCTCCTCAGAGAAGTAGCCCCTGTAACTGAGCCCCTTGTGATTTTAATACCCTAGTATTTATGACAGCTAGAATCAAATAATTTACTTCTTAATTAAAATACAGGTATAGGCTTTAACCCAACGTTTCCCTTGCTTTGGTTGTCACACGTCGTATAGACAAAGATTAAAAAAGTAAGCCAGTCCTGTTCTGAAGGATTGCCTGTAAAGCAAGTTCTCAGAGAAATGTTTAAAGGTATACTGTGCTTGGGATAATAGAAAAATACGGCTAGTTAAGCACAAAACAATAATAGCTTAAACAATGATGATAGCCACAAGATGTCTAGTTTCTGCTTTGCACTTTTAAAGATAATATCACTGATGCACGATTATGAGATATTTTGCAGAATCTTGGCTCTTCGACCTAGATCCTCTTGTTCTCACAAGATTGTGTTGTTAATGTACTCTTTGTCAAGCAGGAGGAAATAACTTCAGGGGCTCGAGGAAAGTTTATGAGTTTGTTTTGCAGAAGGAAAGACTGTCTCCACAAGGTAGCTGCGACCAGCTGCTGGCCCCCAGGAGTCTGATGTGAAAAAGTGTTATCTGTAACTAAAGAAACACAGACTTCTCTCTCAGTCCCCTGGAACCCCCTCCTCCTCCCCTTTAAAACTCCCCTGCTTGGTCTGGAACTTCGAGATGATCCGCAGTCTTCACAGGTTGCCAGCTTCCTCAATAAAGCAAACTTTGCTTTCCACCCAACACTGTCTGTGGAGTACTGGCTTTCCAGTGATGCTGAACTTGGTTCCCAGCCACCCCCTCTGCCACCACCCTGCTTCCGGGTGACACCTTCACCTAAGGGAGTCAGCCCTGAGCAGCTCTGCTCTCCCTCCCATCACCCACCCCAACCAGATGAAGGCCTCCGGCTGCTGACTCTTGTAGGACCTGCTAATTATGTTTCTTAGAGCTTAAGTAACAGCGTTTTGTGACTCATTTTTAAAACTTAATGTTTATCAAAGTAACAGAGACACTAGCTTTAATTCAAGTAATACTGCAAGGCTTATGATGATGACTCACTCCACACTTTCAATTCTCAGTTTCGAGGGGTAATCACTCAACTCTCAAAGGTCTCCCTTCAGGCGATTAATTAATTATTATTATTTTTTAAAAATTTATTTATTATGGTGACATCGGTTAAGAAAAATATGGAACGCTTCGCGAATTTGCGTGTCATCCTTGTGCAGGACCCACGCTCATCTCTGTATCCTTCCGATTTTAGTACATGTGCTGCCGAAGTGAGCACTGTTTATTTCTTAACTTATGCTTATACTGTTACTTCTTGGGTTTGAAGTTTCAGATATTCTCTACTGACTTGGAAGATGATTTAACTCTCACGCCACATATACATTCATTTCCCTCACTCGCCGCCCATATCTTAAATTTGGTTTCATCTCTGTTTGGGGGCCAAATTTATTATTTACATTGTTTTAACTGTGTAAATATTCCCAGTTGAGCCATGTCATGCACTATAATTACATTTCTGTTAGTTTTTCTTTATCTGAAAATGTCTTTATTTCGCCTTCTTTCTTGAAGGATGTATTCGGAAGATATAGACTTTTGGGTTGACGGTTTTTTTCTTTTCTGGAGTCAAAGATGGCTTCCCCGCTTTCTGATGAGAAGTTCAAGTCATTGGAATTCCGTACAAAATTTGTTTCTGTTTTCATGATTTTCTCTTTATCCTTGATTTTCGAAAGCTTGGCTGTAAGGTTCTTAGGCCTAGTTTTCTTTAAATTTATCTTGGTTTGGGGTTTATCGATCTTCTCTAATTTCTAAATTCAGTCTACACTAAAGCTGAGGAGTTTTTAGTTATTTCCTCGGATAGTTTTTCGGCCACATTCTCGCTCCTTGCCTAAATCTTTTTTCTCTTCTTCAGATTCGATGATTTCTATTTACCTGGTTTCATCTTCACTGATTCTTTCCTCCATCATTTCAATTTGCTAGGAAGCCCATTCCTTGATTATTTTTAAAATTTCAGATATCCTTTTAGTTCTAAAATGTCCTTTTGTTGGTTTGTTTCTCTGCTGAAATTTTCTAGTTTTTTTTTTTTTTTACTCATTAAAAGTAGATTTTGTTTTATATCAGAATAGTCACAATAGCTGCCTTAAAGCCCCCATCTGGTTGTTCCAGTGTTCGGGTCATCCTGGAGGTGGCATCTGTTAATTGTCTTTTCCCTTGAGACAGGATCATATCTTCCTGCTTCTTCCTATGTTGAAAAACTTTGGATTGTATCCTGCCCATTGTGAACGTTACGCTGTATAGATTCTAAACTCTGTGATACTGCTCACAAGAGAGTTGCTATTTTGGTTTTAGTGGGTGATGAGCTCCGTTACACTGAAGCTGCAGATTTCCATGCTTGTAACCAGCAGTGGCTTCTATTTTGACTCAGTTCTTTCAACCTTAGTTACAAGCGACTTCCGTCATGCACCACACATGCACATTTTCAGGGGTGCCCAGAGACCCGGGTGAGTTCACATGTGGAATGGGGAGCCCTCCTTCTCTGACGATCTTCTTTGTGAGGCTCCCCCTCTCTCCAGCAGCCTGGGTTCCTCTGAGCCCCCCCCTTCCCTGGTTTCCAGAAGCACGGTGAGCTTTACTACTGGAGTTTAGCTGGCAGGGGCCTCAGGCTGCTTGCTCCAATTGTTGACGCCCCTCCCAAAACTGCCTGCTTTTGTTCAGTCTCCAGAGCTCTTAGGTCGTTGTTTTCTGTATTTTGTCCAAAGTGTATAATTGTTATTGGTGGGAAGGTCGGTTTGTCAGGAGCTTTCTCCTCCATAATGGACGTTGACACTGTAAATTTACTTACAATGAAAAACACATGTGTGTCATTTCCTTTTTTTATAGAATTTTTTGGGACATGATGTATATGTGTGCTTTATTCTTTAAAGCAATCCTTTTTAAAATTTGCCTATTTAAAACATGAAATCTCTTGCTTTTCTTCCTCTCCTTCCCCGTGGGGTTAGGGTTTAAGCTCTCTAATGGCAGCCGATGATCGAGGTTTTTACTTTAAGCCACGAAGCTTTATCTGCTGATCAGTTAGAACAGCGCTGCTCCTTGTGGCTTCCTGTCACACCTGACAGTGGTCACTTCTCAGAAGGTTCTTCTCCTTCTCAAGCATCACTAAATCTGTTTCACTGCAGCTCCTGTGAACGCTTTGACAGCTAGGTCGATGGTTTGTCATTGAGCAAAATCTGTTCTGCTTCCACTTTGAAGATGCCTGCCCTCACCAGACGACCGGTGCCCCACACTGAGACGCTCCTGTGTCAGAGGTAGAGGGGGATTCTTTCTTTGTTTCCCTTGTCTCTTACCATGCTTGGCTAAGTGACTACACCTAACATCTAACCTTTTCGGGTAAACTCAGTCACCACGGTAACACTCTCCCTTCCCTTGCCCCCGGCCCATAATGCACAGCGCGTGCTTGAATTGGCTCTTCATCCTCGCTGAGTCCCGGGGAAAGTCTGCCTGTCCTCGGTCCATTTCTGCTTAGTGACTTGTTCTTCCCTTAGGATCCCTGATACATGTTTTCTCTCCTATAAGTTGCAACTGTAGCTGAGTGAAACAAATTGTAACTGAATAAAAGAAAGGATAACTGAATACTCTGGAGAAAGCCGCTGAAGCTTTACCGGGCAACTAGGAGAGTTACCATGGAGGCTCCTTGAAGTTCAAACCAGCAGTGGAATGCACCTACACAGTTTTTACACTTTTTCTTTTTCTCCACAGCAGAATAAGAGCAACAGAAAATTCTCCAGGCTTGGCTGCCAGCAGCCCCCTCCGCAGGGAGGTCTGCTGCTCAGAAGGGGCGGTCTGTCTGCTGGACCTGGACGGCCCCGTATGTCAGGCTTCTTCCAGAAGTGGTTTCCTTCAGCCACTTATGTAACGTCTAGTAAAACATAATGAGGCACACTGAAAAGTGGGGGCTTGAGGGCTTGCCTTGAAGCTGTGTCATTATTTTGGAGGAAGCTAATGGAGGTTATAGGGGTTCTAAAGCCCTCTCCAACTTTCCCCCACCCCATGGGTGCCACCCCTCGGGCTCAGGGAATGGGGCTGCTGCCCATACAAGACCGTGAGTCAGCGGGCCTGGGAGAGGCTGGTCGTAGGCAGCTGTCTGCACCTCTGAAGGGGACACAGCTGTCCGAGGTGTGGGGACCCCATGGAGCAAATGTGGGAGGGCCAGGAGGCTGGGACACCTTGCTGGGAGATTTCCAGAGGAGACGCCATATCTTCAGAAGTCTAAGGAGGACTGGGCGCGGGCGGCTTCTCACTGGGAAGTCAACTTCAGGAAGCCGCTCGCATCCATTATGCGGCCTGAACACAGAACTGCTGCTCACCCAGACACCAGACAGTGAGTGCCGGGGAGGCCATGGCGGTGGATTCCGGCAGACCCAGGTTCTAATCCTGGCTCTGGCTCTGGCTCTGGCTGGCTGCTTGATCCTGGGCAAGTTATTCCACTCTTTAAGACTCAGTTTCTTTATCTATAAAATGGGGTGAAAACAGTTATCTGGCATACAGTATAGCATACTGTATTAAAGTTTTTATGGATTAATAATTTTTGAATTTATTAAAATTTATTAAAATCCGACTTAATTAAAAAAAAAACAGTATAATACAAAAATTTTTTAAGCTCCAAAAAATATACGTTGAAAAAGCGTCCCCCATCCGTTCTTCCTGAGCACCCGGTTGCCTTTCGCACTAGGGGGTACACGGTGCGATCTGTCGGGTTCACCTTGCGTCGGGATGGTGCGGTGTAACCTCCCCGCACTTACCCCCGCTTCGTACACAGCTTCTGCTCTTCCCACTACTCCATAGTAACTCCTCCCACCCACAGACCCGCCACCTGTCCATCAGCAGCCAGGCTGACGAGGTGCCCAGGAGGGAGGGAGGAAGGGTGTTTTTATATCCACACAGACATCAGACAACACTGTAGTAAAAATAACAGCAGCAGCTGCCAGACTAAGTCTGCTAAATTCTTTGCGCGGATCCTCGCGTAAGCCTCACAAGCACCCTCTCAGGGGGCCGCTACCATTCTCACTTTAGAGAAGATAAAACAGGCTCAGAGAGAGTAAAGAGGGTGAAGAACATGGCTGGCTTAGAAAGGAAGTAACAGACGGGATTCAAATCCAGGCAGTCCAGCGGGGGAGCCTGAGCTTTGTCCCCTGGGGGAGGCGGTGGCTAAGGGACCGTGAAGGCTGGAGGCTGGACAGGCAAGAGGGAGCTGATGTCATAGACCCAGAGCATGCGCTGGGACCGGGGAGGGCGGCTGCGGCTGCCATGAGGACGGGGCAGGTGGTGAGACCTGGAAGAATAAGACGTGAGTCACGAGCAAGGTTCAGGGGCCAGAATCCCACAAATGAAAGATGACGAGCTGAGAGTTTAAAACCACAGGTGGACGAAGAGAACTAGGTCAGTAGTAATGACGTCCCAGGTATGAGACTCGCCGATCCAGTCAGCGACCTGCTGCGTGAAACCACCCCATACACAGTGGTTTAAAACGCCAGTCATCTGCTTTGCCTGCGAACCTGAGTTTGGGCAGGGTCTGGTGGGGTCGGCTTGTTGCCGCTCCGCGTGGCATCGGCAGGGGTGACGTGAAGGTGCGGGCTTGGAAGCATCTGAGAGTCTGCTCACTTCACACTTCGGGTGATAGAAGCTGGTCCTCAGCCAAACACCTACACGTCAGGCTCTCGCTGCTGCTGCGTGCCTTCCTCCCGGCATGCAAGTGGGCAACATCCTTAGTCATTAGGGAATGCAAATGAAAACCACAGTGAAATACCACTCCTAGTAGAATGTCTAAAATAAAAAAGACTGATCATACCCCGTGGTGTTGAGATACTCATACAACCGCTTTGGAAAATGGCTTGGCATTTTCTTAGAAAGTTAAGTTAAACACACACTTATCACATGACTCGACCATGCAACTCCTAGGTATTTACCCAAGAGAAATAAAAGCACGTGTCTGTTACAAAGATTTACACATGAATGTTCACAGCAGCTTTATGTGAACTAGCCCCAAGAGAGATAGGACCCAAATGTCCATCAACAAGCGAATAAAAAAGTCAATTACAGTAAAACTATGCAATAAAATACAATTCGGCAACCAAAATGAATTAACTATTGATACATGCAAAAATATGGATGGCTCTCAAAATTATTATGCTGAGTGAAGGAAGCCAGACAAAAGTATATGTGTAGCATTATTCAACTTATTATATATGTCTAGAAAATGCAAACTAACATCAACGGCTGTCTGGAGATGCTAAGGGTGGGGTGTCATGGGCACATTCTGGATATGGTCAATCTCTTGATAGTGATGATGTTTTCACAGGTTCATACATGTCAAAATTTACCAAATTGTACACTTTCAATATGTGTAGTTTATTATGCATCGATTATATCTCAATTTTAAAAATAAATTCTAGAGTGGAAAAGAGGGACACGTGAGATGGGATGTGTCGTGGCAGCCACCTTGGACAAGACAACCTATCTGGTTCACCAAGTGTCTCCAACATGCCAGGCACTGTGCGTGCTAACTGCTCTATAGTACTGTCATCGAGTCACCCAGCAACTCAACCTGATGGGCAGATGAAGAGGTGGCCAATTATTTATCATCATCAGCAGCAGCATCATTGTCATCATCGTCATCATCATCGTCGTCATTCATCATCATCATCATCAGTCATCAGTCATCATCATCATCCTCTTGATTGTTATAGAGCTATAGGTCTTGTTTCCTGGGAGGGAAGGGGGTCTCACAGCTCTGGTGACCAGGACATCAGAGCTTTTCTACCTGAGGTACCCTACTTCTTGGAACCCTTAAGGAAACAAATGCATTCTTTAGGGAGCAACATGGAGAGGCAGTGAGGTGGAGGTGCTGTGAGCAGGGGTTACCCCTCTTCAGTGGTGGGAGGAGGTACAACCTTCTGCTATATTAGTCCCTTTGGATAGGTAGGCGCCTGCCCAGCATCCTATGGTAATTGAATCTAGCTTTCCTCTGGGAAGCACCATGTGAGACTGGGAGTCCTCAAAGATTAGCTGACCCTGCCCTCCCTTGATCTCCCTGTTTGCTTCCAGAGGGGCACAAGGGACCCAGACCTGGCCAGCCTCCTGCCCACAGTGATTGCTCTGGGCAAACACTTTATCCAGGCTAGGTCAACCAACATCAGCCTTGGACCTATGCTCTAGGTAACAGGAAGGAGACTGTCCCCTTTCCTAGGGGGTGGCTAACCTGACAGACTCAAGCGTTGGGTGCCGGGCGCCCATCCCTCCAGCACATGTAGACAGCCTGCCTGAGAACCAACAGGGAGGCAGAGCTGAGGGAAGGAGAGGGATGCGTTTTTGATATCACAGTTGAAGTCGAAGGATCTAGCCACGCCCAAAGCTGCGATCTCCCCAGGACTTCTGTTTTATGGGCCAATAAACCGCCTCCTTTGCTTAAATTAATTGCAGTTGGGTTTCCGTTCCGTGCAAATAAAGTAGTCCTCTGTGCTTCACCCCAGCACTGAGATGGCCCACCCCTTCCCCTCCAGAGCCCAGACTAGGGGCTTTCCGAGAGACCCGGATATTGGGGTTGGCCCACAATTACACTGCGCCTGTCTGCACCCCCTGCCCCCCGACTCTACACCCAGGGAGGAAGCACATACCAAGCCCCTAGTTCTGGGTCCACAGGAGGGCTCAGTTTGAGAAGGGCTGCGCCTCTGTCCTGGGTCTAATATGGAGATGGGAACCCAAAGAAGCCTTTGGAGAGGAGCCACATTGTCTCAGCCCGGCTGGGCCCTGCGGCTCTGGCTGCTGCTCTCTGTCTCAGGTGAGGTCCTCTCTTCACTCTCCCCCAGGTCCTGAGCCTGGGAGTGGAGTGGGGGGCTGCCCAACAGATACATTTTGGTTTAGGAGCCCACAAAGGAGGGGCCGTTAGGCTGCAGAGAGAATTGGAGGCCAGGGGCCAGAGCAGCTGGTACATAACCTGTGGCCCCCTCATTCACACCCCGTTACGAACACAGGCCTGAGTGATGGGAGGGCACGGAGAAGGGGAGAGTTCGCTGGGGAAATCATCACCTACCAGGCACTTGGGCTGGGCCTGGAATGACGTGGGGGGAAGGGTGTTTGAGGGATGAGAGAAAGGGCACCAGGCAGAGAGGCAGTATTTTGGCAGGTAGGATCACCTGTGCCATGCTATCTAAGCTTAACAGAAAGAGTAGAAATAGGCAACATTGATTAGGCAGGCTTTATCTTATTTAATCCTTGTGACAATCCTGTGAGGTGGGTTCTGTGACTCCCGCTTTACAGGTGAGACTAGGAGTTAAAAAATGTGTCGTCCACAGTCACACAGCTAGGGCCAGCAGGGCCGACCTGGAGGGACGATGGGTGGGGGCACTACTGTGCCAGAGGGATGTGCAAAGCCAGGAGATGGAGAAGACTGGTCTGCAGGCCGGTGAAGCTCCTGAGACAGGGAACGGGGTGGGGGGCCTGCTCCTCGCTCCACTGTGGGGATGAGACCAGTGAGACACGGAGGAGGCTGCAGCAGAGCCACCTTCGGTGTGTTTGTACCACAGACAGGAGGGAGCAGGCGCGGGAGAGAGATGTCTGGGACAGCCCCCGGAGAGGCTGATGGGACAAGGGGCAGGAGGAGAAGCCCAAGGAGGTGAGGACAGGAGTGGCTTTGAGACGGAGGTGCTCAGGGCTAAGTGCTGCAGAGAAGTCAGGAGACGAAGGTGGGAAACACCATTAGGCACTGGGGTTTGCGCTTCCTGTGTGCGGTGGGAGAGGGTGGCTTGTTCTTTTCAAAACGTAAAACTTTTTGTCCAATCGTAATAGTAAAACATGAAAAATACAATTAAACAAAAGTGGAAATATTAAAAGGGATAAGACCCATAATTCTAAACCCACACGCTGCCTACTACAAACGGTTTCAAATATTTCCTTCAGATTTTGGAATATGAAAACATAAATCAAAATCCATACGTATGAGAATTCCAATTGCTCCGCGTCTTTCATGATTATTGCCTTTTTCCATTTTGGCCATTCGGGTGGTATCGGTTTCCCCGGTGACTAACAAGATTGATCGCCTTTCATACATTCATTGACCCTTTGGATGTCAGTTTAGTAAAGGGCCCGTCTAAGTCTTTTGCCCATTTTCTATTTGTCTGACTCTTACTGACTTGAAGGTCTTTACCTAGTCTAGATACAACTCCTCTGTCGGTTATACATGTATATGCCACAGCCCTTGCCATTATGGTTAACGATGTCTTTTGATAAACAGAAGCTCTGATTTTAATGTTCAATTTATAGTTTTTCCATC
This sequence comes from Pteropus vampyrus, assembly GCF_000151845.1. NCBI lineage: Eukaryota > Metazoa > Chordata > Mammalia > Chiroptera > Pteropodidae > Pteropus > Pteropus vampyrus. Next base: position 20,089 of record NW_011889160.1, read on the forward strand.
ATAAATGGCTTTTTTTTTTTTTTTGGTGTTGTATCTAGAAATCTTTTCCTACGAAGTATTCTTTCTAAGATCCTTTTCAAAGTTTTTTCCTAAGATTTAAGCTCATATATTCACCTATGTTTTCTTCTAAAAGCTCTATCATTTTACCTCCTAAATTTCAACATACAATCTAGCTGAAACTGATTTTTGGTTGTAGTCCACTAAGAGAAGAGGTTAAAATTCATTTCCTGTGGGTATCAAGTTGACGCGGCATCATTTATTGAAAGGACTGTCCTTTCCCCACAGCCTTGAAGTATCCCTTTGTCATACAACTGTATATCGGTTTTGGATTCTGTCTTCTGTTCACCTGGCCCATTACTTATCCTGGCACCAATACCATGCTGTTTTCATTATATCAATATTTTAATGTTTTGGTTCCTGGTAGTAAAAATCTTCCAGGTTTTTTGTTTTTCAAGATTGTTCTGGATATTCTCAGTCCTTTACATTTCCACATAATTTTTAGAATCAGCTTATCATTTCCCACAGAAAGATCTGCTAGGATGTGACTGAGACTGCTTTGACAGTGTGTATCAGTGGGAAAAACTAACACTTTATAATACTGATGTTCCAATGTATGCATATAGTACAACTGTCCATTTATTTATATTTTCTTTATTTCAATAATGTGTAGATTTCAGTATAGAGGATTTTCATATGTTTTGTTATTTATTTCTAGGTATTTGACATTTTTTGATGCTATCATAAATGATGCTATCTTGTTTTCATTGTCTATAGCTGATACATAGACATACAATTTATTTTCAATATTTACCTTATATCCAGTGACCTTACTAAACTCATTTATTAATTTAATAGTTGATACATTTAAAAATTTATCATGTATGCCATCAGGTTGTCTATAAATAACAAAAGCTTTATTTCTTCATTTCCAGTATTGTCTTTAAAAACAACCTTTTTGAAGAATGAATGTCGTAAAATTCACTAATTTTAAATGTACAATTTTTTTTTAGTAAACTTACCAAGTTGTACAACTATCATCATAATCTCGTTTTAGAAAATTTTATCACCCGAGTAATATCCCTCATGGCTGTCTACAGTTACTGCTTCGGCAGCATCCCACACATTATTTCAACATGCCATCGTCTTATTTTCATTCAGGTCAAAATATCAGTTTACTTCCTGATTTATTCTTTGACACTTGGATTAAGTAGAAGTATGTTATTTATTTTCCAAATATCTTTGTTATTGATTTCTAATTTAATTCCATTGTGGTCAAGGAACATATTTGTGTGAACTTGAATTCTTTTAAATGTATTGAGGCTTGTTTTATGGCTTGGAGTATTGTTTAAATTGATAAATGTTCCATGGTTACTTAAAAGCCAAATGTATTTGACAGCTGTGGAGTGGAGTGTTCTGTAATGCCATTTAATACAGACTGGCTGATAGTCTCATTAAAGTCATTGTTATCCTCAGTGATCTTCTGTCTACTTGTCCTATCGAATATTGAAATTCCTGGCTGTTATTGTGTATTAGTCTGTTTTTCTGTGCAGTTCTATTACTTTTGCTTCTTTTATTTTGAAATTGTTATTATGTGCACAAATGTTTGGGATTATTACATTTTCTTGACAAATTGAACTCTTCAACGTTACAAAATAAAACTTTTTACTGTCAGTAATATTCTTTGCCCTGAAATCCAATTTATCTGATTTTGATACTGCCACTTTAGTTTTTAAAAAAATTCATAGTAGCATGGTATAGAATTTCCAACCTTTTTCTCCTAAACTATATTTATCTTGAAGTGCGTTTCTTGTGGGTGAAATATAGTCAGGTCTTTCCTTTTATCCAATCAGATTTTTGGGACATTTAGACCAGTTACTTTTAATATGATTATCAATATGGTTGGGCTTTTCTTTCTGGTAGATTGACACCTTTACACATTTACATCTTTCTCTCTAGTAATGTTTCTTTCCTTGAAGTCTACTTGGTCTGATATTAGTTATCGCTACCAGATATACTAATGTTTTTACTTTCAACCTTTTGATGTCCTAATATTTAAGGTGTATCTTTTGTTAGCAGCATGTATTTGTTAGATTTCAATCCGTTCTGACTACCTTAGTCTTTTAGTTGTAGAATCTAATCTACTTATATTTAGTGTAATTACTAATATATTTGGGTTTCTATCTACCACATCGCTTATTTTTCTCTTATTTATTATCGTTTGGATTATTTTAAACAATGTAATTCCATCCTCTCATAACTTACTTATACATCCTTTAATTATTCTTTTAGTGATTACTCATACAGGTTAAAACATACATTTCTGACTTATAGTCTAATACGGTATTACTTGATCACTTCTCCAATAAGTCTAGGACTTCAGAGCACTTTGCTTGCCTCCTTCCAACTTTTGTGTTGTTCTTATAGACATTTTAAGTCAATTTATACGTTAAAGACATTTCCATCATTTTGTACGGATAATATTTATTTAAATTTAATCACATGTTTACCCTTTGTAGTACTCTTCATTCCTTCACGTGTTTCCATATTTCCATCCAGGATCATGTCCCTTTAGTCTGAAGATTCTGTTTCCTAAAACAGAATTCTGTTTCCTTTTGTGCAAGTCTGATGGTGAAAAATTCTCTCAGCTTTTCTTTATCTGAGAATATCTTTGATTTAAAGGCAATTTTCATTAGGTAAAAAAATTCTATGTTGGCAGTTTTTTTCACACCAGAACTTGAAATATGGCTTTTCATTGTCTTCTGGCTTCCATCATTTCTGACAATGTCAACCATCCGCCTTAGTGTAATAGTACAATCGAAATCAGGAAACTAATATTATCGAATTTACAAATCTTATTCAAATTCCACCAGTTCTTCCAGCAATATTCTTTACTACAAAATAAAGCAATTCCCGGTCCAGGATGCAACCCAGGATCACATGCTGCATTCAGTTATCATGGCTCTTTACTCTCCTTTAATCTGGAATAGTTCCACAGTCTGTCATGATAGTGTACGGGCCAGTTATTTTGTAGAATGTCCCTTAGTTTGAGTTTGTCTGATGTTTCTCATTAGATTCAGGATATGCATTCTTGATGGGAATATTACAAAAAAGATGTTGTGTCCTCAATGCATTATGATATCTATTTGTCCCATTCTATATGATTAAGCTGCGTCTGCCAGGCATCTCCATAGTAAATTACTAATTTTTTCTCTCTGTAGTTAAGAAATAATTTGGGAGGAGGTACTTTGAGAATATGAGTACCTTGTTCTCAACACACACACACACAAACCACAAACCGTTCACTGACTATTGATGCTTCTCGCCTGAGCAATTATGACTATGGTGGTTGTCGAATTCCATAATCCCTTCTACAATTATTAGCTGGATGTCTATGAAGTGCAGTTTTATAGAATTCTGTCTACTTCTCACTTGCCTCTTCTCCCAGGGCCTTGCCCTTCTGGGCTTTTCCGTTGAAATCCTGGTATATATGCTCCTCAGGGTCTCTCCTCTTCAGACTGTGAGCTCTGATCTGTACCTTCCAGGGTCCGTGACTCTGCCAAACTCTGCCCTGCTTTACAGAGGTCTGGGCTTAGATTTCAGGTCCCCATTTTATAAAATTTCAGACTCCAGGAAATGGTGTAAAACCCGAACATATTTTTGAGGTTCCTTAAACCTTCGATTTTGTCATTCCAGGCTGTGAGACTATAAAACACTCTGGTAATTTCTCTTGTCCCTCCTGAAACCTTCTGCCTGCAGAAAACCTAGATCTTCAGCTTCTTGCCAGAGTTGGCAAATGCAAGTGGCTGCAGACCGTCATCTGGCCTCTCCCCTCGTCACAAGCTTAACTGCCCGGGTTACTGTTGCTTTTCCAACTCTCTTAAACCACAAAAATCAGCTGTTTCACTGACTTTTCTAGTTGTTCTCAGTGGGAGCGTTATTCAGCTGCAACTTACTTCATTCTCCCCAGAAGTGAAAGTCCTACATTTTCCTTTTTGGATGCTGCATGGTATTGCATCCCATGGATGCCTCATTTTAAAATGTAACCCTGATCTAATTATAGTTGTTCAGTTTCTCATTACTATAAAGATTATAATCATCATCTTGTAGGTATACCAATATACATAAGTTCGATTATTTTCATAGGATAAATTTACGGAAGTAGAATTGCTAGATGAGAGGATGTGATGAACTAGGTCTCACAGCTATAGCCGAATGGCCCTCTAAAAAGACTTCGCACTAGCCTGAGCTGAGAGTAAGCGGCTAATGAATGTCGAAGTCATTTCGAATGGTCACTGTCCTCTCTGCCTCCTCAGGTGCATCAGAGGTCTTCCGGCCCTCTCTGTTCCAGCCTCAGCCTTCTGTCGTGAGCGGACAAGGCAACCCAAAGATCTGGTGTGTGGTGCAGGGTGCCCCTGCCAGGGCCCATGTCTTGTCTTGGTACCAGCAGCTGATGGGGAAGGGCCCCACCTTCCTGCTGAGCCAGCGGGAAGGGGCTCCGCCGGCCTATGGCTCGGGTGTGAACCCCCGCTTCCTGGCAGAGACAGACCCCACCAGGAATGCTGCATGCCTTACTGTGGGCAACGCCAGCCCCGCTGACGAGGGCACCTACTACTGTGCCGTGTGGTATTCGGGCCAGTTTATCTTTGGAGAAGGTACCCGGCTGCTCTACCAGGGTGAGTCTGAGGGTGCAGGGCCCTCCATCCGGTGTGCGGGGCTGCAATGGAGCGGGTGGCAGTGGGCGTGGGGAGAAGGGTGTAGGGAGAAGAGACTCTGCAGGGGTCCCGGGGAGGAAGGGGAGGAGCAGAACTACGGGGTTGAAGGAGGCTGCTGGTGGCGAGTGACAGCCTTCCCTTCATTCCCCACAGCGGAGAGGCAACCAGCTCCCCGGCCACCCCAGCTGAGCCTGTTCATCCCGCCCTCTGGCCCTCCCTTCCAAGCACTTTGTGTGGCCCTAGGACACCACCCTGACCCTCTGAGGGTCTCTTGGGTTCTAAGAGGCCAACGCCAGGAGGAGGAGGACTTCACTGGGGGAGCTGGGGCTCCCACAGTCAGCTGGCTGCAGCTGCCTCAGGAGGTGGCAGGGACGTCTGTGACCTGCCAAGGCCTGCACCAGAGCGGGGTCTTGGATGTTGTGCTGCCCCTGCCGTGGGGCCAAGGTGAGTACAGAGAACCTGATGCATTGATTACCCCTGGGACCCGGCAGGCCCGGAGAGGCATTGCGTGTGTGGCCACGCACCCTGGCTCTGCCTCTGCCTGCGGGTGAAGCCTGCACTTGGGCTTTGCAGTCTGTGCAGTGACATTGTGAGGCCGGCTACTTGAGAGGTCCTGACATCCACTTTGTTACTTCCAGCTGCCGTGTTCTCTGGTGGTTAATACCTGCTTACTTCCTTTTGGGGAGTCAGCAGAAGGAAGTCATCTGAAGGGCACCTGCTCTGTTCTAGGGTGCAGGGGAAGGCTGGACACGGAGAGCTGGAATGAGATGCACGAGAACGGTGGAGACACTGCCCTAGGTACGAACCCCCAGACACTGCCCAGGGCCTAGGACACCTAGGCAAAGACAGGACTTTTCCCTGTCAAACTAGTCCATTCAGCAAATATTCATGGAGCACCAAGTTTCTGCCAGGGCAGAGATGACTGGAACACAGTGCACACATGAGGAAGTCTAGAAGGCCAGGTCTGACGCGGAGCCAAGGTTTAGAATGAAAGGCTCGTAGGACAGGAAGACAATGCACGCTGCTCAGAGAGGAGAGGGGCCCTTCTGCGGGGAGATGGGGGGGTCTCCTGTGGACAACGCAGTCGGGGGAAGGTGCGGAGCCAGCCGAGAGCTCCTGGGGCTGGTATTGGCTCTGCCCCTGACTCTCCGTGACCCTTGGGTGAGTCTTCTACCTTGTCTTGGTCCCAGACCCACCCACCTAATTACCACACCCAGCCCAAACCACTCTGCCCTGACGGAACTTAACTCACATCTGACGTTTCCGTCTCTGAATGGGGAGTAACTCAGCCTCCAGGAGGATAAAGTGAGCTCTTTGGAGGAGGCAGTGAGTGGCGGGGATGAGACTATGACAGTGCAATGTCGGAGAGCCGGGTGGGCCGGCCTGATCCCCTGTGCCACCCCTGCCTCCCCGCAGCGGAGCTGGAGCAGACCCTCGGGGCCGTCACCTCCTGCTACCTGGGGCTGCTGAGTGCAGCTCTGGTCTACGGCCTGGTCCTGGCCGCTGTCTGGCGGAGTCGCTACTGCTGTGTCCACCCTGTAGAGCCGCCCACCCGAGCAGGACAAGGCGCAGCCTCCGGTTCCGGGGCGCAGGCCGGCAGAAGGCACGCTCCTGCCGGGGCCCTGCAGCGCGAGGGGCGGAGCCCCAGCAGCTTTCGCGTGCTGCGTTGAGCAGCACGTGCCCTTGGCTTCTCTCTCCCGGCTCTGGCTGTGTCCTCCTCCCTGTGCCTATTGTTCTCTCCCAGGCATTCGAGTTTCTCCACAAATACAGGGGATTTGAGAAGACACTGCTGTGCTGGTTGTTTTGGACAAGGAGATGGGGACCCAGGACCAAGGCCAAAGGCTTCCATGGGGGAGGGGTCTGTCCGGGGTCTACAGACTTGGGGTCCAGTCGGCTGCCCCACCCGGAGCCTGTGGTTGGGGTTTGAGTTTGGTCATACAGGTCCCAAAACCAATGTGACTGGTCAGAGGAGAAAGCACATGACAGCGGCCATCTCATCTCGTGGCTATTTAGCTGTGAAACCAAGGTCCCTCCCCCTCCCTGCACCTCACTCCCCACCCAAGTGAGAGCTGGATATCTAAGGTGCTCCCCTTTTTGGCGGAAACCCATTTGTTCTTAGCCCCTTTTGAGAACTAATGCAAAATGCCTGAGGACTGAAGTTGGCCAAGGACCTTTTACTGGAAAATCACACACACACACACGATTGAGACTGCTGAGTCTTCAGTGGGGCGGCATGGCCCCCAACACTGTTGAGCCTCCCCTTGGGGGGCCGAGTGCAGCTGGGCAGAGTCACCTCTCCCTTGTGGGGTATCGTGACAGGGAGCTTGAACTCTGCACCTCACTTTCCACTTGCACCAAAGAGGCAGCTTGTCTCAGACACCCCAAAGTACCTGGTAGCGGACTCCTCCCATTCAGGCCTGCCGGCGGCCCAGAGCTCCCCGCAGAGGGCCTCCCTGCAGCTGGGAACCAAAAGGCCCCCAAACCCTCTCCCTCCTTCTACTCTTCACCTCCTCCCGGCCTCCACTCTACACGCAGGCCCACCGCCTCCTGAGTGACAGCTGCTGAGGTACATCTGAGGAGTTCTGGGTGGAAGCCCTGGGTCCCACTTCACGCCTTCTTTTCTCACGGAACACCCTTTACTTGAATCCTAGTACGGACATTACGACTTTGAGAAAACTTCGCTACCCTGCAAATTCATTAAGCTGTAACTCTTTTAACATCCAGATGCAAATTAGCTTCGCTGAGAGTGGAGGAGGAAGAAAAAGCTGAGGGAGGGTGTCTAGCACTGACTAAAAAGGGACACGGCAGGGCACAGAAAGCAAGTGGGGCCTCGCTCTGGGCCTGAATGGGGAGGCGGCCACTAGGCCAGGCACCATCCGTAAGGAGAGGTTTCGGTGGCGGGGCGGGGGGGCAGGAAGGAGCCTCAGGACCCGGCTTAAACACATCGGCAGAATGAGTAATTCTAGACACATCAGCCTGAGAGTCAGGAAAGCCCAGACCCGACACCCACCTCTCCTGTGGTCCTGCCCTGCTCGCCCTGATTAGCCAAGAATGCCGAAAACCTAACAGTGGGTTTTGTGAGTGTCAGTGACAAGTTCACGGTCAGGACTCACAGCTCCGCAGACTTCTAATAGCAGAGCAGGTGGCTGTGGCGTCCTCCCAGTCACCACAGAGAAGATTTAACAAGTAAAAACCTGCAAACTCTTTATTAAAGTCTCCCGTTTCATCTGTACAGAAAAAAAAATGCACATTATGTTCAGAATCTCAAGAACATCTCAAAATTACACAGCATGAACATGTAAAAACAAGGATTTTTTGGGGGGGATTTTATACATAGAAAAGAAAACCATTTACAAAAGAGGCTTGTTCATTTTACTTTTCTGTTTTTCTTTCTTTCTTAAAAAAAAGTTAAAGGCCTAAGATCTCACACAGCATTTGCTGCAGTCTGTCTCCTGCTCGGACTGGTGTGGGCACGCTGTGCTGGCAGAAGCTGCTCCGTCCAGCGCATGCTCTCAGCTCAGGGGCCTGTTCAAACCTCCCTAGTGAGTCTAGCACAGGGCCTGCTGGGCTCTGGGTCCAGGTGTCAAGTCTATGTCGGGGGAAGGCAAAAACAGAATATAGAGGCACTATCTAAATTTTCTCTTTGCCCAGGGAGATTTCTCCATTGCGCATATCCCAACACCCCTACCTGTACGTAGGGGCAGATACTGGGAAGAGAGGACACCACCGTTAGGATCCTGTCATCACCAGCCCCACAGGCAGTCCCACCTTTGTGCTCCAGAGGCAAACAGTCCTTGGGTCTCCACAGTAATGGCTTGGGGGAGGCCTGTCACTCTGAAGCATCAGTCTGGGTTTGCTAATGACTCATCTGCTGTCTGAGATCTGGGCAGGAAGTGGGGCTCGCTTTAAACTCAGACTGCCCTAACACGTGACTCTGGTCCTAGTGGAGAGGAGGAAGATATAGCAGTGCAGTTAGAGAGGTGGCCAAAGACAAATGACAGAGAGCACCGCGGGCCAGAACACCAGCCGGGGTCGGTGGGGAGGAAGTGAACAGGAGAGGAGCGTCCGTGAAGGCCCAGGAGACACGCAGGGCTCAGAGTGGGCATTTCATAGAGCTACTTAGGTGCCGTCCGAAGGGTGAGAAATGAAAGGGATCTCTGAGGTTTTTCAAATTCACAAGAATCTGAAATACAAGCAAACATACCAAAATGCATATGATTCAAAAAGTCATATCTTTTTTGTTCTATGGCCAAAATTTAGGTTGAATGTGTCAGGCTGGGCTGGCTGGTGACCAAAGGTTCCTATTCTAGCTTCTTTTTCCATATCTGCTTACTCAGAATAAGTTACATGTGGAGGACGTTTACTTTTTGGTGGAGGAGAGGAAGAAATGGGAAGCGAAGCCTCTTCTCAGAGGAACCGGAGGCTAGCTAAGGAAGCCCCAGGAAACAATCTCGCCCTCCCCGATGACTCACTGCAGAGGGAGTCTTTGGGCTGTAAGTGGTTCCACAGCCTGAGGGTGGGGAGGACCGGACATTTCCAGAAGTCACACTCACATAAGAGAGTGACTCTTCTCTTGGGAAGGGAGCATATAACTCCCTTTCCACTTTGTCCAATCAAATGTAAATGAATGCTACAGACCTCTTTACCATGGGATTCTTCTATTACGTGACCCTTAGGAAAAGGGGAGAGATGAACTCTAATAGTAATTTTGCTGCATCTCTCTCTCCCCCCAGTGGCAGAACTGCTCACTGTCCCCAAGAAGAGTTAAGGGCAGGAGGGCAGATCACCAAAGGCCTGCCGTGAATTCAAGTCAACACTTGCTCACTAAATACTAGAATTCCCCTAGATTTTAAGGATGTCCTGGCTCAAAACGAGCTGACTGGATCCATGGGACTGGCACAGGGCCTCCAGGAATGCAGAGAACCCAAGCCGTTGCTATGGCTCCCATCTTGGTGCATCTTGCCAGCAGCAATAGTGGAGGAAGGCCAGGGATGCACCAGGGTCAAGTCCCACTCCCAGAGCCACTGTCTGTGGGAGACACTCGGGTGGAGGGAGAGTCACTGTTGCTGCTGACATTCTGCTCAGCTTTCTGATTTCCTGTATGCTGTGCCTCCAGCCCAGGAGGCTGATCTGGAGTGTCGTGGAGCACACCGACCATGAGTCCCGGAGATAATGGAGTGAGCTAACAAGGCCAGGGGAGTTACCTGGCTATTGTATTTTCAGCAAGTGCCTGGAGCCTTGACCCTGGCAAACAACCCTACCTGCCGCTTACGTTACTGTTCATGGGCTGGACATCAGGAGAAGATACAAACGCCAGGGCCTGTCGCTAGCTCCACTAGGGCCACGGTTTCTTTTCCTTGACCAGTTCTTGACTAAGCTGATTTACTTACAACTTAACCATGAGGCCTAAACCAGAGGTGCCCTGGTTTTGTTACGTCAAATGCAGTGCAGAACCAGATAAGTGGGCTGCGGGTTCCGCTAGTGCTGGAACCCTCGAACATAGAAAGCTGCTCAGATCATTGCTTAGACTCTTAAAAACCAGTCATGTAAACTATTCTAAGTAGGATGGGGTAACGCTTTCTTGCAACAAGCAACTGAAGATACCAGCAGAGTTAGCTCTTCTATTCTGACCATGTCTAAAGGTGACAAATGTTTCAAGAACCAAATCCTTTTTCAAACTTCCAGATCTGCTGCAGACAATGAATGAGATCGTCTCTCAGATCAGAAAGAACAGAAATATCAAAACACATCACACTACGCGAACACCCTACATGTGCCGGGAGGGGACTGCAGAGAGGGCGGCGCCCGCGCCTCATCAGGCGGCGGACACTGATTCTGTCTTGTACGCCACACTGAGAGGTCGATGGGCCTGCGTTTAGGGGGTGTCCCCGCTTCTCGATCTCGAGCCACAGCAGCCCCTTCCGCCCAGGCGGGGAGCCCTGGGCGTGGCCTGTCTGGACCGCTCGCTTCAGCTCAGCGATGGCGGTGGTAGCGGGTGTTGCTCGGACTCCACTAGCTCCAAGTTTTATAAGACTGAAGAATTCCAGAACAGCTGCTAAGACTCAGAAAGACCCTAAGAGCAGGACTAAGGGGACCGAGCAGCTCAAGAGCTCCCCTTGGTGGCTTGTCATACCCCAGGCAGAGGGGAGACAGAGCTGGCTTCTGGAGCCCATGGACTCCGGGAAGGGGAGCAAAGGAGAAAAGAAAGAAGAAGAAAACCACAGTATTCAGATGCCGCCAGCCAGGCGAGACGGGGCGCCTGGATCGCCCGACCCACAAGCGCCCCGCTCTGCCCTGGACACGCTTCGGGGACGATGACGCTGTGTCGGTCCAGTCCACGGCACACGCGGACGGGACAAAGGTGGGCCGGGTGAGGAAGGGCGCCACGGTCTATGCAGACAGTTGTAGGCACATGATTTATAATACTTTGAGGACATCTAACAGGTTAATAAAATATATATTATATAAATATATCTCCTACTGTACACGCTGCCCTCTTGTGCAGCCACTGTGGCCCCATGCCTCACACTCGAGCAGAGCTGTGCCAGGCAGAAACATCATGCCTGCACTCCGCCCACCTTACGTTCCGCACCTGTCACTCCACACTGGAGGGCTGAGGGAGGATGGCCAGGAATTTGCTTCCGTTAAGTTCAAACTATGGAAAGACTGATGAATCACCAAAGTACAACAGTAAGCCAATGCCTCCTACAGTGGGCGTATGCAGCAAACAAACAGAAAGAAAAAAAAGAGAAAAGCCTCCATCTTTTAATGTAATAACTTTCCATGTCCTCTCCACACAGAGGCGTAAAGGGGCTTGTCTGGGAAGGCGGCCTTGAGCCTGCAGAAAGGTCAGGCTGGACTGCCAGTCATACCCTTGAGACCACGCTAAATCTTTATAAGCCATTGTCTCTGACCTGCATTGTTGCCTGAAAAAGCAAAGTGAATCAATCCCTTGCTTCCCCTTCCTGGCCTGAGCCCCTTCCCCACAGTCACTGCCTCCTGGCAGGACTTCTGGAGCCGCTGCTTACCCAGTAGGGTCAACCCCAATGCCACCGGGTCCTGCACCTGCCTGGAGAAGGATCACTGGGATCCTGCTGCCCAGGGACTCAGGGTCCAGCCTCTCAGTGCAGATCAGGGGACTGACGAGCATCGTGTACTTTGATCCCCCTCCCCAACCCATTTGCTCTTGGCCTAGGGAGGCCCATGCTTTGTTTTGCTGAGGTGAGGAGATCTTAGAAACATCCATGGCCTCAGGGTCTTGACCAGCAGTGATTCTATTAGAGTGGGGACTGGAAGGCATCGCACAGTTTCCGCAGAAGAAAACAGGACCGGAGCAGGCTGGATAGTGGTTTCCCACCACTCGGTGAAGTCCACGGCCCAAAGGTACTTTTGAGAAATGAGCAAGACATCCCAGTTACAGCATACCGGGTAGTGTGTTTCCCCTCTAATGTCCTGCCTTCATTTTACACAGTCACACAGAATAACCCCGAATCAAGCCTGGAGACGTGTTACTATATACATTTTTTTTTCTTTCTTTAAAAATTTCTTTCTTTTTTTTCTTTTTTTTTTTTTGTTTGTTTTGTTTTGTTTTTTAAAAAAATTCATTTGAGTTGCAGGTCAAGTGAGTTGGTTCTGGAAGTACTGGTAGTTCCATTGGTATGAGAAAGACTTGTCTATGGGCAGGTAATCCCGAGTTTGCCAAGAAAGGCAATAACCAAAGTAGCCAGCTGCTGATGCTACGAATGGTCGCAGAGAGACACCATGGAAGCGGGCGAAGTCTGAGATGGGACAACGCAGTGGACACCTGCTGCTGCTCTAACATGGTGGTGGTGGCACCTCTGAGAAGAACGAGGTGAACGGGTATGCTATACAGGAGGGCTGTACAAACTGGGCACTGGACAGGTAGTTCCTTTGGTGGTCAAGGTGGCTCTACCTGTCCTTGAGCTCGCGTGTCACTCGTTTGGTGATACGTCCACACATCAGGCCAATCAGGAACAATATGCAGATGCTCCCACTGATCACAGACAGAATGTAGTTCTTCGATGGGGATGTCATCACTTGCATGGCGAGGTCAGAGAAGCCATCTGCTGGGGCCACCTGGAATGACACATAGCAGCATCAACCAGAGACAGAGAGAGACAGGAGTGAGACAGAGACGGAGACGGAGACAGAGACAGAGAGAGACAGAGAGAGAGGGGGAGAGAATTGGGTGGGGGTGGTGCTAGCTCTTACAGGCTCCCTTCGATTTCTAGTTTAAGTTGCCATTTCTTCTGGAGAGAGTGGGCGAGGGACAAGAATGTCAAACACAGAGCTAGGGCTCCTTTTCCCGATCATTACATTGTGTGTATCTACTGCACAAGATCAGAAAATACTGACGAATCCAAAGAGGGGAAGTCTTATCAGAACAATTGCCACCAAGATAACAGCCCTCACACTGAGGACTGCACAGTGTGCTGGGCCCTGGCTAAGGGCTCAACATGTTTTCAACCATTCAGTCCTCATACCAATCCTCGCAAGTAGATTTTATTACTCCCATATTATAGACCAAGATCCGGAGGCCCAAGTGATGGGAGGTGGTTTAGTGACTTGCATAAGGTCACAGAATGACATAAGGTTATGTAATTCTGATTTATTTTCTTCAATATGTTTGCTGCCTTTTAAGAAACAACTGAAATTATGTTGCATGCGATTAATTCTATATCTTGACTTGCTTTCACTCACCATTATATCATAAGCATTCTCCCACATCGAAAACAATGTGCAGACATGATGTGTATGGACTGACTAAACTTCACGACCCCGATCGTGGACATTTATAATGTAACCAGTCTTCATCCTCAGTTTTTCTCACTGCTTTCTCAATTGCACCTCTACGGTGGGCTGCTATGGCAAAATCAGGGCCGAAAGGTTCTCCAGGTGCACGTGAACCTACTCTTCTGAGTCTCATCTTAGCCTGGGTGCCCGAGAGGGGCTGGCCCAGAGACGTTCGGGCTGCGTCCGTACTCATCCCATGTACACAGGACACAGCAGGAGGCTTCAGATTAATGCGATGTGAACATCAACATTTGCCAACACAAAACAAGCATTGGAGTCACCCTGAAGCCATGCTCAGCTGCTCAAAAATGGAAACTGGTGAGGAAAGAAGAATTAATGGAGGGTCTCTGCTTCTTCTAATCAAGGGGTTCAAAGCTGACTTTGTTCCCTTGGGAGGAGGAGTGAGGGGCATGCTTGTTATTTTGACATCCATGGTCCCTTCCCCTCATGTCTAAGTATGAAGACTTTCCATGGTCTTTCCCACTTGCCTGTTACCCTTGACCCTGATGCACATGGGGTGACAGGACTAGTCAAGAAGGAGGGGAGTTCTTATGTTCCCTCTGCTGATCTATGAAAATGTCTGTCCCAGGATGGGGAGACACAAAGAGCCTGAATGTAGAAACCTGACTTTTTCACCTTGGGCAAGTCATAATTTTTAAAGTCACGGTTTCCTCTACCATAAAGCGAGGAAATAATCAGTCCACTTCCCTCGTAGGGTTTCAAGGTTTAAATGAGGTACTATATCCATCCAAGTGATTTATAAACTACAAAGCAATGTATACGTGAGAAGACCTGTTATAATTCTTCTCACTGAAGCTGAATTTTTGTAGGAAAAATTTCCCCCAGCCCAAGTCTGCCTGGGCACCACACACTTCCACTTTATGCTATTATCCTCCACGTTCCAGGCTAGTTGAGGGCCAGTCTCACATACATATTTTTCTCCCACGAACTGTGTAAAATGAGAAAAAGAAGCTATGTGACAGGGGTGGCTGGATTTCTTCCTCTTCCCATGGCCATGATGTCTAGTTTCTCTTTGCATGGCTGGCTTAAGTCACATTCTTTGAGTGACTCCCTTTTCCGTGCTGGACTGTGGGCAACTGAGGGCAGGGGGCGGTGAACCTGGCGAAGCCTTGCAGGCACAGCGCAATGCAGATGGAGATGGTTCCAGGCTCATGGGCGGCCAAAGACGCTTAGAGGCACATGGCAGAGTTTTCAAATGCTGTTACTGCCAGTCTCTCAACAAGGACAAGAAGACCAGGGGAGAATCTGAAAGAGACCGGGAAGCTGCCAGAAGAGACGGCTACTTCAGGAGATTCTCTTGGTCATTACCTTTGCTGCATAACTCCACATTTCAATCCGGTCATTGAGGCGTTTTTTGCACTCGGGTTGTAACCTGACCCGCTTATCCTCCAGGGCCTCCATGAGGCAGGACATTTCTGTGGAGGTAAAGGGAGAAGAGGAGTCTGAATCCACACAGAACAGAGAAGTTTCTTTACAGCTGGGCAGAAGGGTACCTAACCACTAGAGAATTCAGAACTGTAGGCTGAACAAAGTTAAATCCATTCTAGGAAACCTGACCCAAGATCTGACATAGAGAATAATGATATTTAACTTCCAAGATCAGCTGTCTAGAGTCTCTATTAAAATCTTATTTTTTACTGGGCATGCATGGCTCAGAAACAACTTTACACCTGCCCAGGTTCTACCTCACACAGGACCTGTGTACTGGGCCCAATGTGGCCACTGGGGAAGCTGTTCTAGGTTGGACAAGGTAGGGAAGGTGGCTATGATGATGGCTTAACTTAGGCTTCCCTGATAACTCAACTAGGCTAGGTCACTTGAAGCCTGCAGGATTATTCCAAAGTTCATTTTGCCACAAGGCCTCGTTCTGGCATCAACCAGGCTCCCAGAGAATGCTGTCTGTGTTTGAGCTGCAGCTACAGAACAGAGTGGCTGCAACTGATGCCTCGGAGGGAGTCTTTACTCCCCCTACGATAGTTCAAACAGAGTCAGAGTGAACACAGTGACTTACGACGCCCTCGGCCGGGGGTGATGGCTGCACAGTGGTGTTTAATGTCCAGGGCACAAGCTGTATGAAGAACTGGGTCCACAAAGATGTCTGCTTTGCTTTCCTTCAGCATGTTTAACACTTCCTAGGAAGAGAAGATCATCGCAGAGAAAGCTTTTATAGTGGAAATGCATCATATCTGCTATCTGCAAATACTTCAGATACAAACAAAAAAGTCAAAGAGGGAAGTTTGAGGCTTAACAATATAGTCTACTGTGAGACAGGCAGCGATGTGGTGATGATGCAGAGAACACAGATTTTTAGCAATTTAATTCAATAAATACACTTAGGGAGCTAGTGTATGCAAAGCTGTTTGCTTAGCAAAGCAGAATGTAAGATCAGATTCGGGGTTTTTGGCATTCTGGTATGCCATATTATTAAATACTAAATGTTAGTATTGGTGTAATTTGTTATTTTAAGAAGTCTGAAAAATGTGAAATCTGAAAATCAGAGTAATATACTAAATGAAAATTCCCAAAGGTGAATGTCTGCAAAATGTTTCACTTTACCTTCATTATCCTCAAAAAGAAAAAAAAAAAATGAAAAAACAAAAAGCCAAACGCAAGAATAATTCCTGAGTTTAAAGAAGTTCCGAAAAAGAGACATATAAACATAAGAGAACTGAAATCAACTCTGTGGGCCCTCCAATTATGCATGACGAAATGAGAGGAGGTGAAAGACAGGCCAGAAATGCTTTCTTAAATAAAAATTAGTTTGCTCTCAACAGAAAAACTGTAGTCACTGTAAAATGACAATAATTTAAAAAAACCTCAAATATTGTCCTCAAAGTTAGATGGGACCATTTGATGACAAAGGAAAATATCTAGACTTAGCTTTTAGTGAACTCAGATCACGAGAAATTGGAAACATTTCTAGCAGATGAAAATATTTGCATACAATATTCACACTGACTCAACAATGTCATTGAAACACTTCTCGAAAAAGATAAAGCTTTTAAAAAATATATCAAATATATAATTTCATTTTCAATTCGGCAAGCTAATATATTCTTAGCAGTCACACTTTGATAAATTTGTTTTATGTGATGTTTCTGAAATGAATTAAATTTTTAGTTTCATTGATTTTTATGAATGCAGTACACTTAGCGATATACTGAAATTGACATTTTGCTTTGGTATTGTACTCAAAGTACCTTTAAACAATGGCCTGGTCATGGAACTGAGACATACTTACAAATAATCAGCACATGTGAAAGAATATTTATGTTACAGCGATTAATGGTCAAGAACCAAATTAAAGTTTGGTAACAAGAAACAGCATAGAATTTTGGGAAGGAATGTTGAGATTTTATTACTAAAAAGTGCAGACTATAGCATTAAAAGGAAAAAGAGGAGGAAGACAGAAAAGCAAGTGGGGTAAATATGGTGTTTGATGGTGGTTACCTTTTTACACATTTCTGTTTTGATTTTGAGCAGGTTAACCTTGAGGCACTCCTCTACCTGACCTGTCTGCTCTTGGGCTGCTGCTTCCTCTGCACAGAGACTGGAGATCTGTTCAGGAGACACACAAAAAATAAGGACACTGCACTGTCACCAGAAACCCTGGTCACCAAACGTGTAGGTAGGGTAATCCTCTCACACAAGTGCCCGGGGCTCTTCTCAAACAGATTCCTGGTGGATTTCACACCCCTCCCTCTAGAATGAGATGCCACGCTCCATTTTCCTTCACAAGGACTGGCACAGAGTCAAAAACCAGTCAATGCACATATCGTTATGCTATCAAGCCTGAGACTTGAGTCACACTGTCCCAGGCTGGTCGCAAATAAGGCTACTCCCCGATTCCAGAGGAAGAAGGTTTTACAGCCAAGTAAAATATTAAAAGCAAATGTTTGATATTTACAGAAGTTCAGGGTCAACCCAGACTAACAACTGAGAAACACACACACACACACATGCCCTGAAACAGCTCACAATACAGATTAAAAATTAACCCTTTTGGGGACAGCTCTGAGTAAGCTTTTGTGAATTATTTTTAGCTACGCTCCTCTAACGTTCACCTGTGTTGAAAAAGGTTCTCCACGTGGCTTTTTCTAGGTAGGTCAAATAATTTCCAAGGACAGGCATTTTTTCGGAGCTATTTCTGACAAACCTTGGAGGTATTCTGGGTTGACCACCAGAATAAGAAGGGAAGAACAAACTACATGTACGCAGATATAATCAAAGAATGCTCTTGTTCGACAGAGAAATATGGAACCAACATTGTACAGTGACAGGACTAGCGCCAAGTCTAACACACTGTTACACAGAACCAGAAATTTGGACAATGAAGAGCCTAGAAGATGGGCCTTTAACTCTGGAGTCAGGGCTTAGGGAAAGAGTAAAAACTTCTCCCATGAAACTTCTCTGACCAGCTCTGTCCACAACCAGTTTGAAACCCAGACCCTACCTCATCTGAGCAGTGTAGCTGGAGCTGAGGATCAAGTCGGTAATCTAGAGCAGACTCCTGGATAATAATCCGGATCTGGTCTTCGCAGTCTGAAGAGAGGCGCTACACGTGACAAAGGGAGAACATGTCAGCCTAACACACGACTTCAGCTTTTATTTGGCCCCTGGCTTGGGGAACGTATGAAGAAGGTCTTAGGGAAGTAGGAGAAAGTTAAGGACTTCCAAAGAAAAAACTTCCAGGAAGAGCGGTGGCTCCATAAACACACCTCTTTGGAGAGCTCACGCCAGTTTACCTGGTCAGCATATCTCAGCTTGAGGCAAGAGATGACTTGACCTTCTAGCTCTGAATCATCCTTGGCCTTAGTCAGGATACCATGACAGAATTTAGGAATGTCAGCTTTACAGGCTTTTCTTAGCACAGGATTTAAGCGGTAATCTAGAGCAGAAAATGATAAATACATGATAAAATATTCTAACTGGATTCACGAGGTTTTAGAGATCCACCTTCCACAAAGGGGCATATTATATCAATGACCACAAATTGACCACTGATTTGCTTATCCAATAAATGTTTACTGAGCTCTCACTATATTGTTTTACAACAGAAATATAATTTGGTAAAGTAGATGTGGTGACCCCCGCCAGGAATCCTAATCTGTAGCAGCTCTGCAGGGTCTAGTGAGACCAGTATTCTAGGTCGTCCTCACGAAAATAAGACATCGGCAACCTGCCCCATAGCATTATTTTTGGAAATACTGAGAAAAGAATACCCAACTCGTCTTGCCCATTAAGTTATAAAGTCTTGCAACTCAGAAATGAAATTTCTCTTTCTAAAACAGATTACCCATATATTCTCCTGCCACATCCATAGAGTTTTATTAAATCTCTAGACTTTTCAAGAACTCTAGTCTTGACTCCTTCTGTATGCCCTTCAAAAGCAGTTTTCTATTATTTAAGCCTCTTTTTCCCCATGACTTTCATTCCATTCTTCTGGACATTATTCGAGGAAGGAGTAGGTCATTTTGCTTACATCCAGGCTCTCTCTTAAAATTCACAGGCAACAAAGCAACTACAGTTTAAGTAAGTACATGTCCACTCTATTCCACTTAAGCATGGGACCAGGAAAGCCAAGCCAGATGTTACCTGTGTTCTGGGTAATCTGGCGCTTAGTTATCATCTGTTTGCATTTGGGATCCATCAGTTCACTGTTTTTATTCTGTTTCAAGCACTGCAACATGGTTTTGGAATCCGCTTCTGGACAGAACCTCTGCAAAGAATCAAAGTTTTATAAAAACTGCTATCCAGACATGACAACTAATACCATCTGTTTCACTCTTACTGAGGAGCTTATGACAGAAGCAGCCTGAAGGTATCACTTGGTACGAGAGAAACGGCTAAGCCTGAATAAGCACTCGGCCTCAAGTTCCCCGTTCTTTACCTATTCTCAACGATAGTTCTCACATTTCTTTCTCCCACCTCACTGTTTCCTACTTTGCATAGCGCTGGTCGCCTACTTTCATGGCTACATTACATTACATGGCATCTTGTGAGCTTAAACTTTATTTAAGCATGAATATAACATTGGACCAGCTGCCCATGTAGCAATCAAGCCATATCTACCCAGTCCCAATGGGAAACTTCAGAATTACCCACTAACCGTTGTGAACAAGAATCCGTCTGGTTCTTCTCCTAACGACAGGGTTAGCCTCTGTATGCTTGTTAGTTAGAGCTCCATCCTTGAAGTTAGAGCTCCATTTCCAACGGACGAGTAATAAACTCCATCTCTATCTGCTAATTATAGTCTACTGATATCTTACTATGGGGACTGGATTGCTCATTGAGTTTTATAAAAGTCATCAAAAATTTTACAAAGTTCCCACAAATCAAAGTCTGACATTTCCACTTTTACAGAGGACTCAATTCTATCAGGCCCAGCAAAAGAGACTTCCAACTTCCACAATTCTCTTTGGAACTTATTTGATATGGTGAAAAGTAGCATTTTATTTTAAAGGGAAGCTGAAATAAGGGGTTAGAACCTTAAGTTAATCTCTTTGTACAAACGGGTAGATCCAGGAACTCACATCTAAGTTATTGTCAATGCAGCTGCAGAGAACGTTCACTGGAGATGTAAACGAAGCAAAAAGAACTTATAGAATGGAAAAGCCTTGTTTGCAGTGAATGCATGATCAGAACATTTGATGGCGGCTGTCTCAGCACAATACGACTAATCGCTCCCAAAACTAATCATATGTCCATTGGACATCTATGTACTTGTGGCTTAGGTCAAAATGAGGTCAGTTAGCTTAGTGGTTTTCAAATTTGAGAGCATGCATCCGAATCGCCTGCAGGCTTGTTAAACCAGACTGCTCCACTCCCAGAGTTTCTGATTCAGTAGATCTGGGGTGAGGCCCAAGAATTTGTAGGTTCCTATGTGATGCTGATACTGGTCTAGGAACCAGACTTTGAGAACCACAACTTAGCTGTATAAAAGGTTGAAATGGGAAGATTACGCAAGTTTGTTCTGACATTTAAAGAGGTTTATGCTGTTAATTTACTCATCCTGCGCTTGGCCCTTGGTTTTGGACCCCTTACCTTTATCATCTGCTTGCAGACCCTCATGAGTGTATAATCCAGTTCTGGGTCCATCATTTCTGTCTCCTGCAGCTTAAAAACTTTCTGGTGGCAACGAGTACTTAGTTGCTTCTTGTTTTCTTTCAGACATTCAATAATCTAGGGCATAAGAGTTATGGTCAAGTTAAGGAGTGTATTTGGAATTGATAATCCATGTGTTTTGACCGAAGCATTCAGATTTTAGTGAATCCGCCATTTTTCTATCCAAGTACTTTCCATTTCTAATTCCTAGGTGGTAGGTATCAGGATTTTCTTATCAAGGGAAATTATATTTATAGATTTACCTTAGAGCTAATATCAAACCAAACTGTATAAAAATTATGGATGAACAGCAGGCTGCACTGGACTCTAAAGGGAAGGATACTCACCCAGGACTCCTGGTTCCTTCTGCCTTCTAGAGCTATTCCTTGTCAAGATTCCTTCTGGAGCACATATGAGGCTCTCTGACCTTCCCTGGAGCAATAACCCTGACCAGACAGTAGGCACAAGCTAGGAGGTTCAGTTCAACTTATCTCTCACCACATGAGAATATGGCATTAGATGCCAGGTACAAATCAGACCCAACCCTTACCCCTGACGAATCATACAGAGCAAACATATAAACATATAAGTACGATAATATGAGTGGATTAACATAAAAGCATAAAGTGCCAAAGGATGGATTTTAAGAGAGTAAATTAAGTATATCCTGAAACCTCTCCTTCCTTATTCCATCTGTAAATGATAAAAGAGGAAAGCAGATGGGAAGCTGCAGTCGCTAAGGCTGTAGCACAAAGACATAAGACTTCTATGAAATCCTCAAGGGACAACTAAGAATCACCAAAAAAAAAAAAGGAAAAAAGGCAATAGAGCAACTAAAACATATTTAACATACTCAGAACAATACGGAAAGAAATGTTAGATAAGAATCAAGAACAGGTAGTTATGAAAAGAATCAATCACAGATCAGGGAAATGAAAACCAAAGAGACGGAAAGAGATAACCAGAATAAAGAAAAAAAAAAAAAACCACACCTAATTACATCACAGTGAAATTATACATTATTAAAGATAAAGAGAAAACTCAGAGACAGATTAACTATATGGATGAGAATCAGACTGACAGAAAACTTTGCATCAGGAATAGTGGATAAAAGACGACGATGAAGCCATTATTCCAAAGGAAAGTACCATGGCAATGGACTAGGAGAGGTAGCCAAGTCGCTGGGAGAACATTAAATAAAATTTGCTTGCTCGCACTTCATTCCTGATGATTCTGGGTAAGATCCTGTTCCACGTATTAAAAAAAAAGTTTCTTAGGTGGTACTTGTGTGACCTTTAGTTAAGACTTCTGTGCAATGGGAATACAGTGAGAAAATAATTAATGTTGGAGGTACGGGGTGTTGGGAAAGCTAGAGAGAGGAGGAGACATTTGAAGGGTCATTATGAGATTATCGGGTGGACGAAGTAACCTGAAAGCGGGAAGAGAATAAATAGGAGACACAGAGGGATGCAGATGAGGAACTCTGGGAAAAGTCTGACGTAGCTTAAGAGAGGATGATCAGGCTGGATGGCATGCGATGAGGCCTATACCAGTGAAGAATTAATTATTAAAATGTTACCTTCACATGACTTTTGCAATTAAAAAGTAACATCGAAAAGTTACCTGGGCATTGCCATATTGCACAGCGGAACAGTAGTTCTTGATGTCACTCTTGCAGGCTTCATACAGCTCTGGTTCCAGACGGATGTCCTCTGTCTGCGTGAGAGGAACCAGCAAGGAAAAGGGAGGTGATTCCAAGTTGGAGATGTCAAATGTTCTTTGTACTTATTTGTTGACTGGATCTTGTCTGGTAACCACAACTTCTGCATAGCAAAGTGGCAGCAGTGTGGCCACTGCAGTGAAAGGGGAACTGGGATTTAGCCTCGGTTCTGCCACTAACTAGTCACATGGCCTTGAGTTTTTTTTGCAAAATGAAATGCTACCATCTACACTGACCCCTTCACGAGACTGCTGTGACATGAAGTAGGATGATGTGGAAACCACTTAAGAAAGTTAAAACCATTATATAAATATAGAGTTCCACTTTTATTATTTAACTGAAAGAGCTAGGTTCAAAGCTAGGGACCCAAAATCTCAATTGTAATAGGACGGTTAGGCCAGCTCCACTTAAATGTAATTATCACTGAATCACTATCACTATATCTGAAAATCTGGTAGTACAACCTCTGTGATATTAATGATGTTTGGTATTCATTACTAGTTTTTGCTTAGACTGAGGTGAAATAAGTATGATTCACAATACAAAACATATTAATAATCTCTTTAGCTGTTTTCTTAACATGGTACAGGCTTAACCTTAAAGAAGTTTCCTCTTGCAGTGCACACTGTGGCTGACTCCCCAGTATTAGCTTCACCTTCATGATCACTGGCTCATGAGTGCATGGCAGGGAGTGGGAATGGATCTCACACTGACGCGATCAAACTGAAGGGAAGGACCTTTTTCTCATGCTGGGGGAGGTTTCTCTTGTTTTTATTTTCCTGGAGACGAATTTTGGAGCAGGTGGCCCAGATGCTGCAGGCAGCCTTATGATAAGGCCGATGCAAGGACAGCAGAGTGAAGAGGGAGGAAACCCTTGACCCTTGGGACATTACTGATGGAATGACTGTATCGCACGCTTACAGCTTGTCTTACTCTGGAATTCCAGGTACACGCAGTAGAAAACACTTTATCATTCCACTGGCCCTTGCCTCTCCCCCAGCTTTCTGTCTCCTGCCCCTATGGTTTCTGGGACTGGAGGCTGCAGCATGAGGCATTACCATTTCCAGCTCCTCCACCCGCAGCTGCTTGCGACACTTCAGGGACACCCTGTGTTCCTTGGCTTCCTGTAGAGTGTCATTGCGCACGGTGGTGCTCAGGCAGATCACCACGTCCACTCTGCCAAAATAAAGAGAAAGCCTAAGACTGGCTAGAGCCACACGTGGGCAGACAGCCAAGAGCTGGGCTGGGGCAGGGACAACACTACCTCCCAGAACTCAATACCCCCTCTTATCACGTTTTTGAATGCCTTTCCTTAAGTCTTACTGTGTTTATAAAGCTGTAAAGCAGCAGTCCCCAAACGTTTTGGCACCAGGGACTGGTGCTCCTGGGAGAATTTCATGCCTGATGCTCTGAGGTGGAGCTGAGGTGGTGATGCTAGCGCTGGGGAGCGGCTGCAGATACAGATGAAGCTTCGCTCGCTCTCCCCCGGCACTCACCTCCTGCTGTGCAGCCTGGTTCCTAACAGGCCACAGACCAGTACCAGTTTGCATCCCGGGGGCTGGGGACCCCTGCTCTAAAAGCAGCAATTTGAGTGTATATGTCATAAAAGTCGGGCCACAGCCTGAAAACTGACTATATTCCTCACTGGCAAGGAGGCCAGAGACAGGACATGTGTGCAAGGACAGTTCAACACTTGTTTTGTTAAAAGCATGTGACCGGAGAGGAACGCTGCTCTCAGGTCTGGACTGTGTCTTTGATGTGCTGTGAAACTCATTCCTGAAAAGTACAGAAACCTTAGCAAAATGGGAACTTGGTTTACATGAGAGGAAATGTGTTTTAGAAACATGCCTTTGTGAAGAGTGACCTAGAAGAATTTGGGCAACCATGCTATTAAATATTAAAGCTCATCATTCTCCTTCTTAAGATGTAATTCTTAAATGAATAAAGTTACTGTTTCATAAGTAGATCTCTACCTCAGTAAAAGCCTCTGTTCCTTCCCTGAAGAGATGACGTATGGAACTACGTTGGGAGGAAGTCAGCTCGCCTCTTGGAGTCACACTGCGACTTGCTGCTCTAAGTGCACAATCTTTGTCTGCTTCATCGGTTACACAGCCTGACCCTGGGACAACTAAAAGTGCTCCTTCAGCCTTCAGGCTTTCCAAATCAGAGCTCCCACTGCCAGGTATGGTTTTCAGTGGCTACCTAGATCATATCCAGACAATCCAAGTGTGTGTCCTCACTACCCTCCCAAGGAGTATGCAGGAGGCCTCCACTGCCAGAAGCAGGAGGCCGCCTGACATCCCAGATAGCCATCCAGTAGCTAAGAAGGACTTCAGAGAAGCAGAATAAATCAATTAAAAGCTACATACTTTTTCTTTATGTTGGGGCAAAGTTTCAACACATCCTCCTTGCAGGCCATTTTAAACTTGTAAGAGAACCGAAAATCTTTCATCTGTACCTAAAAATGATGAGAAAGAAAATCAGAAGCTCTGTGGCAAGTTCTAAGCAGCAGTGCTGGGCAACACTGTGTTCATATAGTTTGCAGAAGCCTGCTTTCCAGGCCCTGCAGGACGTGCCCTGTGTCCCGCAGGTTTCATGACCCGCCAACACCTCCATTCTTCCCTCTGCTCAGGGCACACAAGTTCCCTGCCATTTCAATCACACACACGCTGTACCCTTGGCCAAAAGGGCCATTCTCCCAGATCTCCTCATGGTTTACTCCGTCACTTCCTTGAATTTCTACTCAAATGCTCCTGAGGTCCCTTTTCTTCTTCACCGCCCCAGCCCTTACGCTGTTTTATTTTTCTTCACGGGCCACTATGCACTTACTCATAAACGTGTTTTATGTCTTTCTCTTACTAGAACACAGTTGACAGGGCAGGGTTTGTGTGCTCCACCACTGCCTCCTGTGCTGCACTCCCAAGGCCCTCGTATCATATGGCAAAGGCTATATACCCCGAGGAGAGGGAAATTTTACACAGATGTCTGGATTAGTCCTCCTGGAAGGAAGTGCTAGCTTTACCAGAAACACTTCCCTTAGACAGGTGGTAACTATGAAAAGCATGGTTTAACCTTCTTAGTCAAATGTCAGACCTTAGAGTCCCATGTACTGATATATATTTGGGCTGCTGCAATGAACAGTGACATGAACAGCAGATCCCATTGCTACTGTTAAAGGAAAGGCTAAAATATCTTATGAAGGCAAGCGATGTGCCTGAAGCAGGACATGCCAGTCCACCTGTCTCTATCCACACTGGACTGCATGCTCCCTAAGGGTATGGACTGTCTTACTTATCACCAAATTTCTAGGAGCCCAACAAGGTGCTTGGCCATAGCAGGTAAAAACCGCATTTATTAAGAACAAATCAAAATAAGGCATATATTTGGAAAAAACGAGTTTTCACAGGAAATCGTTTTCAGAGGAAACGATTTTTCCTCTGATTTTCTGAAAGAGGACAGGATTCAGTCATCATCATGCAGCTAGGACAAGAAGGACCTGCCAGGTGTTACTGACCAGCTGAAAGTGGGTGACTCCAATGGCACACTTCTCATTCATGTCCTTCTGGTGTTTGTTCTGTATCAGACACTCCATCAGGTCCCCAGAGTCTATCTGGTTATCTGCCACATCCTGGGGAAGGCAAAGCACATTTGCACTTCATTTGTAACAATTAATGAGCAAATCCTGCACCCCAGTCCATCAAAAATGCAAACAAGACTGATTCTAGAGCCTTCGTAAACAAGGTTCATATTAAATTATGTCAAAAAAAAGCCTGAGAAATTACAAGGGATAAACGTTTGAGGAATAACATATACATGGCAAGTGTCCCTGCACAAAGCTCCAACTAGAGTATGTGCTATGCAGTTTTTTACTCCTTTCCTTATACGGTGCCAGCAGCTGATAACATCGCTTCATGGTTGCCAGATCCTCACAATTCCTCGGTGTGTTTTGCTCCCACAATTTAGGTAGCTCAAAATAAGTGAACAAAATAATAAAGTAACACAATTGTCTCAGTATCGAAGTACAAGAGTACAAGGAGACAGCTGGAAGGGGAAACTACTATTACTGCTTTTCTTCCCTCTTACGAAGGGCATTCAACAACTGTGCTTAACCATATATCTGGGCCCCTCGGAAGGATAATCAAATAAGGTTTCCCAGGATGGTGGCACCCCCTCTTGATTTTTTTTTACATTTTCAACTTCTCCAAATTGGCTATTGCTCAAGAGTAATGTATGCTGAAGATAGAGATGAGTCCAATACATTTGCGGGCCAGAGTCCCAGTAAATTTGGTTGTTTCTAACCCTTGTTCCTCTGGACAAAACTCACATGGCAAAAGTTCTGAATTATGGGCTCGCAGGCTCTCATCAGCAAGGCTTCTATTTGAATATCCTGTAGAAGATTAAACATAAAAATTCTACCTTAGAAAGAACCAGGAATGGTGATAGGAACATTTTCTAGACGCAGATGCAGAATTAAGAAGTGGGGAGCAAAAACATTTAACAATACTAGAGTATATAAAGCCTTTCAAGTTTTTCCAAAAAGCTAAGCAGTTCAAAATGTAAACAAGGGTAACTGACATCCATCTCCAGTTTATAAGCTCTTAAACCAGATCATTGTCCTCAAACCAAATGATAAACCACTGCCTCTGGGGAACACACACTAAATGCCTTTAGCAGAGAGTAACCCCTGTCCAGCACTAGCTGCTGAAATAACATCTTCCTTTAAAGAGTTATGCACCCCAGAATGTCCTCTTAAGTCCACAAGGACAATGAGAATGGGAAAGGAGATGACAGAAGATGAAAGGAGGCAATAAATTTTTGAAAAATAGAAAGCAAAAAGAAAAAAAAAATACTGGTCGAGAAATGTAATTTTATATACTGCCAATTTTGACAATTCAAATAGCTCTAAAAGGCTTATGATAAAAAAACAAAACAAAAATAAAACAGCAATTCCCTGTTTCCCTGATTTCTGCCCCTACAAGGCCAATTTAAAAATTTTAGCTGTCCCCTCCCCACTAATAATCTCTGTATTTCTAAAAATAAATGCCTATGCTTATAAGGTTTTTTAACTTCATTTTTATATTTTCGTGGGTTTCAAGATGGAACAGGGATAAACACATGTATTCAATCTTACATGTTTAACTTGAAGTCCTAGGCTTTTATTTTATTAAACACACAAACATTACCAAATGACCTAATTGAAGGAGCTAAAGAGAAGAGAACAGGAATGCTTAAACTATTCTTGAATGTGATTAGGAGATCTGAAGTATAGCTGCTATCTTTTCTTAAAGGGGAAAAATGATTGGTCTGATCACTGTGATAATTCTAATTTATGAAGAAAACCAAAGGGCTAAATGTATAAAATGTTTTTCTGGAGAAATGAGGACAGGTGTTCAGGAAGCGTCACAATATTCTTCTTTACAAATCAAACAGAGAGAATCTGACGACGTTCTTTTGTTTTACAGAGAATCTGTTCTCTCAAGAGTCTACAAACAGTAGAACCAAGAAAAAAGGAAAGGCTGCTGACAGGGCATTCTCCTTCTACGAGCTGCAAACTGCTTACCTCGGATTCTAACTCGGTGAGGTTGCCGACTATATCTCTGCACTCTACAGCCAAGTCATCAAGATGATCCTGGAGGCACTCAAGCTCCTGCAAATAAAAAGGCAATCCCCTGGCGTTTGTCAATTATATAAATGATCAAGGGAAGCTGAGATAACAGTGTCTACTTCCTTTCTGGTGGTCCTCCTTTTCTTTACCTTTTAAAACTACTTCACTATAAACAGAGTACTAAAGCTTTATTTGATTTCCCAAACAGGGATGGTTCAAAAATTACTTGACATAACAGGGTGGTCAAGAGGATCAAGGGGGTACAACAGCCATGTAAATTCTCCAGAAGGCCAAATCGAGAAGCCCAATAAGAATCAATGTTCAGGTGTCCTCAGAGTCTAAAAATCTTATCAGGCTTTTATTTCATTCCATCAACACCCTGTCATTTCATTTTTTTCTGTGTTTTGATAATCTTTGCCTTTCATTTTAAATCTGGTTTTGATAATGATCACTGCACAACAAATTCACAGTAAAAGATGTGGAATAATTTAAGACTCTATTGGGACCCAGGATCTTAACTGTAGCATAGAGATGATAGCTCCTGCAAGTCAACTCTGGTGTTCTAACCCTAGCCCACATAAGGGATCATCTGAGGGAAAATGGCAAAACAAGTGAGCAATCTAGGGTTTTGGTATCTAAAAGCTCTCTAGTCTGGGCTTTAGAAACTGAGCTGGAGCAATCTTATAGCATCAGTCTATTACTATTTCTCTTAGTGATTTAGAGATTTTTAAGTATAACATCAGCTCACCTTCCCAAAGCATATCGACAGCTATTTCTCAGTAAAGAGCTCTGTTAACAGATCAATTTTAACTTACAATTCAGCAAGAATCTCTGTTTAGAAATCAAAATGGGAAGGGTGGAAAAGGGTTGTTGAAATTCTACAACCCTTAAAGAAAATGCATAAAACTTTTGAGAGCAGGATAAATGGCAAAGGGGAAAATCCCATTCATGGAATGCTTTTTTAAGTTTAGCTTCATAGAGGTGGGCTGCAATGCAGTGCAGCTTTCTCAGTGTTACTTTACAGGGGGTATAAAAGAAAACTTTCCTAGGATTCCATATGATCATAGCCCTTGTTACATTAGACAGAGGAAGCCGAAAGCGAAACAATAGGCTTTTCTAGCAATAACAAGCCCAGGAAACTCACTGCCGAAAATGATACGCCCCGGCCCAGCAGATCTGTGTAGGCAGCCCTGTTGCTTCTTAAAAATGTCCAATTCCTGCGCATGTGACTTTTTCACAGTTTAATCCCAGAGGATGTTTTGGAGTGCTACAAATGGAACCTGGGAACCTGGGTTCATGCCTTGTTTTAGTATTTTTAGAAGTATATTTAGAACACATGCTAATTAATTTGCTAGAATGCAGTAATGTATCTTTTTTTCTTTTTTCTTTTTTTAAACCAGGCACAAAATCCTAAGGAAGCATTTATGGCATGCATGTAATTCTTGGGGGCTGCACCTTCTCTACACTTTCTCCTATGGAGAGGTTATAATGTAACGGAACGAATGTCTGGCTAGGATTAGACCTGAGTGTTAGGTAAGGGAGTCAATACACTTTGCTTCTCTGAGCCTCAATTTTGCCAATTACTAGTTTAAAGAAAAAATTCCATTTCTACATATCTTGTAGGACTGTTGTAGGGCATGCACAGTATTAATGCATCCCTGTATTTACATATATATGTATATATGTATACCCTGCCTTCCCTCTTGAGGGCTTAATGTGGCTTATAAAAGTGAGAAAAGAAAAAAAAGGCAAGATAAAATGAATTGAAAATGAGTAAAAATGTGGAAACAAACAAAAAAAGGATGTTAAGGAAAGGGGGATGGCATCAGGAGTAGCAAGTTGGTACACAGAACGCCTACCACAGATCTGTTTAAATACTCGCTAGAGGCAGGCCACAGCTTTGGCTCTAGGCTTTTAAAGAGGCCAAGTAAAGAGGGAAAATAATCAATTACAAAATACAGCAACCATAATATAAAAACAAACTAACTGCTTAGGAAAAGTACAATTATTCCTGATATAGAGACCAAAGAGAAAATTTTCCTGAGGATTTCTTATAGAAAGAATACCAAATAACATAGCAAATCATGTCTGTGAAGTAAACAGAGATGAATTTTATGGGGTTTGTACTCTATATAAAATGTTAATCATGAACATTATAATTACTGTAAGATAAACAGGCAGCCATGTCACCTACCTGTCCGGTTTCTGTTTTTTCACTGCACCATTTTCCCAGATCAATCAGGCACTTATCCTGGAGGGCGGGATCAAGCTTAACGTCCATGGCACGCTGGTGTAGAATCCTTTGCACTTCAGCTCGGCACTCCCGTGACAGCTACATGAGAAGGAACAAGCAAAATACTTTAAAGGTACCAAAACCAAAACAAAAAGGCAATAGATTATGTCAGGAAACTAGTAAATAACTTTATACCTTGAATCTCTTCCGCAATAAGAATTAAATGTCCTACGAAGCTTCTAAAAACCCGTATCTTTTGGAATGAGAATATACATTTGGCATATTCTAATGTACAATATGAAACAACATCCTTTCTTCAGTAATCCTGAACTGAATTTGTTCAGACTAGCTTAGTTTTTTGTTTAGCAAAATTAACTTGCTCCTTCTCCATGGTAGAGTCGAATGCTGGGTCCAATTCAGGAGAGAATACACAGGGGTCAGGAGAACTGAGTTCAAATTTACCTAAACTCAGAACAAGCAGGCAACAGTAGAGGCAACGGTTTCCACAGGTCTGGACCAGACTCTTCTGGATGAGTTAGAATCAGCAGAGGGTGAAACAGATGAAAACTAAAATATCTGGAACGGTTCTAAGAAAGCTGTCAATGATGAGTACCATCAATCTCTCTTCCTACAAGGACCCGCACATCTGGGGCTGTGGTGGGAGGGGGCGCGAAGAGCAACTAATTAACGGGCATGGGGTTTCCTTTCAGAGACATGGAAATGTTTTGCTGTACAGAGATGGTGGTTGCACAACTTTGTCAATGTACTAAATGTCACTGAATATTTCTCTTTAAAATGGTTAGTTTTATGTTCTATGAGTTTCACCTCAATTTTTAAAAAGAAGTATACTTAAAAAAAAAAAAGACAGTATACCAGGTTCCAACACTTTCTTCATTTATAAGACAAGGAACCTCCTATTACAGTGACTACCACCACGCCAGGACTTAGGCGCTCCTGTGATCAAGGAGCAGCTCGTTATATGAATAAAAAAGTAACAACAAATTCCCATATTTTCTTACATAGCAGTATAAAAACTGGGTTAAGACTGCAGTATCTGAAGTATGACAAATCTTTCTATCTGGGTTTCCTCATCCCGAATCCTAAACTTAGTCAGGCTTTTCATTAAGCTCAGGACTGAAATGCAACGAGTACCTTCAGGAGGCCATCCTGGAGAGCAAGTAGCACATCAGTGTGGCACTAGACGGCAGTAAATGTTGCCTGAGAGCCAAACACACACAAAGATCCCCCAAAGAGGTGGCAATCAGGGCAGACAGATATCAAGAGACTGGGGCATGGAGGTTCTGCTCTGATTAGCGGACTGTGAGAGAGGTCTCACCAACACAGGCATTGTGTGTTCTGCTGCCAAGGGCAGGAGCCCAAAAACTGTGTCCTGGCTAAGAGCTTCTAATGGATCTTTATTTAAAGCCAACTGAAGTTTAGAGAAGCAGAATTTAATTGTCTATATATGATTCAGATTTCAATAATTTAAAGAAAAAAATGTAAATGCTCCTGATTCACTTTGTTAAAAACAAAATCAGACAGGAAAACTGATGGAACAACTCTATGTATACTCAGCAAGCCCTCCCCACCAGATATGCTAACAAAGTTTTCCTAGGATGACAGAAATCAGAACAATATATATAGCAAACTAATTAAAAAACAAATGATGACATGAAGAAATAAAGTCAATAGTGTTGCATACCCTCCTGCCCTGTTCCTCTGTGCGGTAGGCATGTCTATATAAGCAAGAGAACACAGCTCCAGGAGGCATAAGTTCACTGGTCTCATTCCAGCCGTGGGTGTGGCAAAGACGAGATGCATCTCCCTGGCACTTGCGGTATAAGACAGGGTCCAGCCTATAAGGTCAAGCAGATAAACAAAAAGTATTCCTGAATTTGTTCTTTATGAACACACAGTGGTCAATCTGTAGAAGTTTGTTAACCTTAACAGAGAAGATTTAAGTTCTACTTCAGAACTTAAACTGTTATCC